>NC_056727.1:341512126-341812126 GCF_019279795.1 Protopterus annectens | reverse complement strand
GAATGACTGCTCGTAAGGCGAATGCTCTGCCCACTACACTATTGCTATATTGCTTCATTTGCATATATGTTCCTTTTTTTCCTTTTCTGCCATTTAAGCTGCATTAACCATAGCTAAGAGATGGGCAAACCTGAGCACCTATGGTTAAAGTTAATCTGTTTCATAAAAAAAAAAAAAAAAGTAACTTTATATTGTTTGTGTTTACTTTTGCTGTTGTACACATGGGAGGATGTTACTGGGATATGCGGACACCTATAAGCAGTCTTGCTCATTCTTTCAGGGCTTTCTGCTGTTCTTCATTGCAGGGGCATGTATATTCTGAGAGCTCTGCTCTCAGACACGCCTTCTACACTCTTACATGCTCCATGTAAGATTAGGAGCTCAGGCAGTGTGCCTTCATTAATATGCATGGTGCACTGACGTCCTGCTCCTAAACGGCTGCTTCCATGCAGGACTAAGATAGTCCTGCACAGAAGAATAGTAAATCCGGGGGTAAATTTAAATCACTGCCTTGGGGAAAAAATAAAAAATACAATGTGGAATAAAGCAGGGCTGCCAAGCTAGTAGTGTAATTTTCTCATTAGTTATGAATGTAATAGTGAAGGGAATTAATAAAATGTCAAGTAACAGTGGATACAAAATGATGAAGGAAGTACAATTGCCAATAATGTATAATCATGTGGATGATATTGTATTAATTGTTAAAAATAAAGTATAGATGGAAGAAGTAAATGAAAAATAAACAATAAATTAAAAAATTGGTTTAAATATAAATAAAGAGAAAAGTAAAGACTTTGGCTTTGAAGGTATGATAGGTAGTATTATGTTCAAAGAAAAACATATATATATATTAGGAATACTATTTGGAAGGAAGGAATATAGACAACAATGAGATAATGTACTCAAAGAAGTAAATCATATGACTATTTTTTTGGAAATCATATAGATTTTCATATAAAAAAGCATACTTGTTGAACACCATGGTAATAGGAAAAATTGCTTATGTTGCTAACATCTATGATTCATATTAGGTATGAAAAGGAACTAACAATGATTATATTTTCTTTTATATGGGGCTCTATACTGAACCCAGTCAAGAGATGGCTTCTATATATGAAAGAAGAACGAGGAGGCTTGGGTTTAATAAACCCTATAGTACATGCAGGATCTTTACATTTTTATAAGGTATTAAGAGGAATTATGAAGAAAAATAAAAACTTGATAGAAATGATACTATATTATAAATACAAAAAATTATGGGAAGGAATGGAAGTTAAAAAAATTAAAAGCATGGCAAATGAAGAAATGAAAGTACCAAAACAAAATTATGTTATAGAAAATGAAAAAAAGAATATATGTGAGAACAATAGAAAGGAATGATACTTAAATATTATGAAAATATTTTATTGCATTGATCAATAAAAAGATTAAGAAATAGATAAGAAAAAAGCCATAATGATGAGATATAATAACTATAAAAAGATTAAAGAATGTAATGATTTTTTTATGGAGAGCATCTATTATAAAATTGCCAGTTAAGGCAAATATGCCATACAAGAAAAAGCAAGATAGAATATGTGATAAATGTGGGGAGTTTGTGACTACTAAGCATATGTTTTTGAAATGTGAAAGAGTTAATTTCTGGAAAGAAATATGTAAACATAATAGGGTGAAAAGTTTGTTAAAATTTGAGCAAATAAATATGGACATAATCATATTTGGTTATTATGGTGCATGGAAACAGGAAGAAGTGAAAAAAATGGACACAGTAATATTTTATGTTTTATGGACTATATGGAACAAGAGACTACATGAAATTTAATACATTGGAAAAAGGGTTTTTGCAAAGATTCTGTAGAAAATAATGTTTTGGTTGTGGATAAAAGAGTGGTGGCAAATGCTTAAATTGAAGTTTATAATATATGTAGAATTGTAAATAGATGTAAATATGTAAACAATATATAATGCATATATCAATAAAAAACCTTACTTGTCATTGTTGTGAGTGGGAATCATTTTGGAGGAGCACTTCCTGTTTCCATTCCAAGTACAGAGGTGGCCTGGAGAAATACTGAGGCTGATGAGGAGAGAAGGTGATGATAGAGTAGTTAAAGAAATAAAGGAGAAAGCAAATGAGACCAGAGAAGGTGTGCGGGATTCAGAGGAAGTATTTAAAAGAAACATGTTTGATGGAGATGAGTCAGCAAATGATGGTTGTATAATTACAACCATGCAGATGAGAGGGTTGTGGGATAGTTTACTTAAAGAAATGGTGGTGCAGAGTGATCCAGAAAATGAAGGAGATGTTTCCTGGGGGGACATTATGGAGAAAATACAAAATGAGGATGCAGAGACAATCCTAAAGAATAGTGGAGAGATGGAAAAGAAAACAAACACAGAAAGTGAAAGAAAGCAAAAGTAGAGTAGCAGAAAAGAAGGCAGAAGAAAATGAAAAATGGATGTACTTGGTATGGATTCAAAATAATGAAAACAAAGAAATAGACAAGTATGAAATCTGGGACAATTTAATAGCTCATCTGGTGTAAAAGCACATGAGGTAAGAGCATTTATTCTTGTTAATGATGCATTTTGTGACATTATAGCTGAGACTGTATTTCAGTGGAAAGTTTTCTTGGAGACTATGAAAAAAGAAAGACTGTAATCCATGGAATCTTTATGTGATAAAAGCATTTAACAGGGAAATAAAAAAGAAGATTCATGTACAATTTCAAACAGAGGTAGAAAGAGAGACTTTAAAAAGACATTTGAAAGTTTTATTTAAAAAAGTACTGGTCATTGCAAAAGTTTATGACAAAAGGGGTTTATGGACTGGTGGCTGAGATTGTAATATTCTCTTAAAAATAGAAAGAGAAAAAATTTTACATATACCAAGCATGATAAATGTGGAGGGGGATGTGGTGCTTTAAAATACTGGGGGCAACCCAAAGCATGTTTCTTTTGTGAAAAAGAAGGACATTTGATAAGTAACTGTGACAAAATACATTTTTATATTTGTGGGAAAATGAGACAGGATGTAAAAAAAATTGAAATGTTATAAATGTAATAAAACTGGACATTTATAGAAGGATTGCAAAAATGAAAATAACAGTAAGGAAAAAAGAAAAAGAAAGGGAAGAAAATGAACATAGAAAATAAATTTTAGAGGTTGTAGAAATGCAAGAAAAATTGGATGAGAAAAAATAATAAAGAGGACATAGAAGAAGGTTTTGAAATAAGTGATGAAGCAGACACAAACTGGGAAGTAGCAAAAGGGAAACATAATTCTATTTATAAAACGGTAAAAGACAGAAAAATAAAATTTAAAGGAATAAGTACAAAAAAAGGAAATGGATGAAAAAGAATATACACAGGTAAAGATTGGGACTTGGTATAATGGCTAAGGTATTTGACTCACAGACATAAAGTGCAGTGCTTGATTCTTACATTTTGAAAGGAATTTGGTTAAGCTTAGCATGGCCTATTAAGAAAGCTAGTCTAGTAGTTAGCTATGAACTTCAAACCATGAATATAAGAAAGAGAGAACTGACAATTTTAGAGTGCTTTCTGTAAATGTGAATAGTATTAAGACTATAGTAGGAGGAATAGGAATTTTGGAGAGTTGTATTACATGTGATGTAGATGTGGTTAAATTAGAAGACACAAGATTTTTAACAGGTGAAAAAAAGATTACAAACAGAGAAACTATGGTGAGAAAAGATAATCTGGAATTTGGGAAATGGCAAATGTTCTGGAATAGTTGTATTCTTTAGAAATGCTGTGCATATATTAAATGTACCTTTAGCAAAAATGAGAAGTTTAACCATTGTAGATTTGAAATGGAAAGATCAGGTATATAGAATTATAACATTATATGCTTATAATAACTGAAAATAAAAGGAAAACTTATTTAATCAGATTTTAGACTACATAGTGATAAATATGAATATTATAGCAGGGGACTTTAATTGTGATGTATGAGGCAACTGTAAAAAGAAAGGGAATGATATAAGAAAAAATGTTAGAAGTTATAAGATGTGATAAGTTAAAATTTAGGGACAAAAAATTCATGGACATGCAAAACTAGTATGTATTGATCTAAAATATATTATTTTATAATATCAGAAGATTAGTTATAGAAGGAGAGGTAGTTGAAACAGGATTTTCTGATCACCTTGCAATATGGCTAAAGATAAAAGAAAATAAGGAATATATAAAAAGAGGCAAAGGAATAAAAAGGATAAATGAGAAAGCATCGACTGAAGAAGGAAATAAATTATTAAAACAGGTATGGAAAGATCATATTACTGTGACAACATTTTATAAAATTGTTCTGAATGGTGAGTGATATTTAAGGAAAAAATATATAAAATGTTTTTTTTATGGTAGCAATATGATGTGAGAAAAATAGAGAGAGAAACATATAAAAGAACATACAATGATGCATTGGAAGATTTAGAACATAATGACAGAGAAAGTATTTTGACAAAGAAAAAGAATTATATGAAAAAAATAAAAAAAAAAACAAGAATTGTTATATAAGCAAATATAATTTTACAAAGAAAAAGAATAATTATTGAGTTACTGAAACAGATTAGTAAAGGAAGATGACATTGTACTGAGAGAAATAAAAATGTAAAAGGAAAAATAGAAAACAACGCAGGAAAACATTATGAATAGTGTAGTATGATGTTGCAAGAAATGTTTAAAGAAAAAAAAAGAAGGTAGTAAAAACATGGAAAGTAAAATAGTTAACAAAAAAAAATAGAATAAAGAGTTGGAAAAGGAGATTTCTTTAAATGAGCTAGATAAAGTATTAGGACGAGTAAATATAGATTCAGCTGCAGTCCCAAATGGAATAGGGTATGGAATATATAAATATTTTAAGGGATTGGCAAAAAAATATTTTTTAAAGATTTTGATGGAATGATTAAATGAAACGTTTATGTTAAAATAATTATGTAGTGGTATACTTTAATTCATATGGAAGAAAGAAGATAGAAGAGAATTTTAAAAAAATGAGTCCAATAGTACTGAATAATAATGATTATAAGATTTTTATGAAAATAATGCTAACGAGATTTGAAACTAAAATGGAAAATATTATAAAAGATAGCATATATAGTTTAAACAGGAAAAGTTGTTATGAATTATTAATGATAGAGAAATCATGGATGATATTTTGAACAGAGAAAAAGAAGCAAAAATAATGATAGGAGACCTTAATAAGGAATTTGACACAAACGGACATAAAATCTTATGGGTAATAATAAAGTAATATAAGTGAGAAAGTTAGGACATTATGCATGTCTGCATATAGTAATAATAAAGTAAAAATACTTGTAAATAGCTAGTTAATCCAAGGGGTACACGTGAAGAGTGGTGTAAGACAGGGATGGTCAATGACTTGTATACTCTTTGCATTAGTTATGAATGTGATAGTATGTGAAATAAATTACAAAATGAAGGACGTAGAGTATATGATATGTGAAAGGTTAAGAATTCAAGTTCTGTTAACATATGCAGATGATATAATAATTGCAAAAAAAAACAAGATTTGGATAAAAGAAGTAATCATTTGCACAAATGGCTGTCTAGAGATGATAGGGATGCCCTTAAATAAAGACACAAATTAAAGGTTTAGGTGATGCAGTGAAGATCAGAGGTATATATTTTACAATTAATTAAATTTCTGTGTTAGGTATATAATTTGGGAATAAAGATATAAGTAGAATTCAATGGGAAAAATAACAGAAATAAGGCAAACATATATTTTCTGGAGAATATATAAATTATCATTCAGTAAAAAGGTTTAGTACTGATGGGAAAAATAGCATACTTATCAAATGTATTTATGTTGCCAACAGTATTTGAAAAGAAATTATTGCAGATAAGTTTTCCATTTATATGGGTTTCTAGATTAAACCCAGTAAAAAGAGGAATTTTTGTATGTAAATAAAGAAGGAGATTTTGGGTAAAAAGAGTGGTATGCACTGATTCATTAAATTTATACAAACTGTTAAAGTGGATAAATGAAAAAAAGCTGAGAGATTCATAGTATATCTGTATAAAGATAAATATATTATAGATTTGGAGGTATGGTAAAAAAACAGTAAAAGAGTGTATAAAAGAAGAAATAAAATGTTACCAAGAAAAAATATTTTATGGAAAATAAAAAAATGATGATATAGAAAAGGACATAAATGTATAGTATATGAATGTAATGATAAACATTACTATGTAAAACCATGGGAAAATTTAATAGATGAAAAAAAATAAAGCTGTAATACTAAGAAGCATATGGTATAATCAGAAAGTAAAATGTCAAGATTTTTGTGGAGACTGGTAATAGATAAATTGCCAGTAAAAGGAAATATGCCAAATAAAAAGAAAAGTGATAGAATATTTTTACATTGTTAAGAAGAAGAAATGATGGAACATGTGTTTCTGACATGTAAAAGAGGAAAACAGTTATTCGGAAAACTGTGCAAAGAATATTTTTGAAGATATAAAAGGAAGTGGATAAACTAAACATGGATATGATTAAATATGGATATTATAAGACTAGAAGTAAATAATATGTTAACAGAACAGACAAAAAGTTATTTTATGTTATATTGGTTATAGGGAATGAAAGAATAAATTAAATTATGTTTAATGGTAAATTGATTTTAGCAACAATATTAAGTAAAATCAGATGGTGATTCATAGGTTCCAAGGTTGGTACTAGGCTATCAGCCCTAGGGCCTATACAAGCCTAGCCATAACAATTCCCTGGTTATTTCTTCCACAAATATTTACTTCCCTGGTCCCTACAGGATGACTGATGTGATCCCTGGGGTGAATTTCCTATCTCCCATCCAATCATCAAGGTTCCTTTTGAAGAGGGCCAAAGAGGCACTCAGCTTGACATGTATGGGTAGTCTATTCTAGAGTATGGGGAGTATCTGGGTTAGGAACCTATCCCTCCAGCATGTTTTGTTCTTTGTGATGACTAGGATTAGATCCCTGGAGCATGTGACTCTGAGAGATTGGGATTTCTTTAAGTGTAGCATGTCCAACAGCAATGGGTTTGACATGGCCTTGTATGTTAAGCAGAGATCATCTCTGAGTAGGCGATATGCAACAGAGTATAGTGGGAGTTTTTTTAGATGGTCATCATAGGGCATCTGCCTTAGGCCTGTGATTCTTTTAGTGAGGTATTTCTGTGGCCTTTCCAGTTGTTGCAAATGTCTTGTGAGGTACATGCCAAACAGGGCATTCTACTCTATAATGTGTCTAATGAGGAATGAGTACAGTGGGAGAAAATCCCTTAGTGATGAGGTGTGCCCCATAGAAAGATTTCCTGACTGTTGTGGCTATGTGGTTATTGAAGGTGAGACCACTGTCCACCTGTGTCCCAAAGTCACTTATCACACTTTCAGTGTTTGGTGCACTGCCACTGTCAGGAGAAAAATATACTTTAAAAATGATCAAAACACAGTAGGTTCAGGTTAAGGCACTTTAATCTTGCAGCAAGGAGACAACAATGTGCTAATACAGAGTTTGTCTAACCAGAAACAGGAAATACTTTCATTTTTATACATTTCTAGACTAATTGCATCCTACCATGCTGACGTAACAGATTACCACCTTTTCATCATCATCTGCTGACCATCTTTCCCATGAATTTCTGCTGATTTATCAATTTTTATGTGAAACTTCCTGAGGAAAACAACATGGCCTTGGTTACTCTTAGTTAGATACATGTTATATTACATTTAAGATACTATGGCTAAATCAAGCACAATGCTAGCAGTTCATTTCTCTAATAATCATTTGTCTACTTTATCTCTAAGTTACTACAGCTGCAGAAGTTCTGCTCCTCTGGACAGAGCTGTTTGTCTGAAATCATCACATTTATAACATAAGGCATTGTTCATTCATTTGCTTCTGACCTAGCAGATAAACACCTGCTTCTCAAGTACATTTCCACAAGGCATAAACAAGAATATTGCTATGCTAGCAGTTACTAGGTCAGAGGGCAGCTTACAAGTTTCAGAAGGCATACTACAGTTTTCAAAAAGCATCTTTTTCAGTCTCGTATGAAACTCAATTTGTATAAAATACAGTGCATGAAAAATAGAATGAAAAGCATATAAAACTACTTGATTATTAATTGGTATTAAGCATACACACATTAATACATAGGTTCATACTAGGCTATCTGCCCTGGGGCAATTATAAGCCTAGCCCGATTCTGTATGGCTTACGCCACCCCTTGATTTGAGTATACTATGCCCTTTTTAAGGTTTAGTTTACTGTGCCTCTGTCTAATAGTGACACGGGAGTAATCCCTGGGACAAACCTATGATCCCCCATCCACTTATCGAGATTCTTCTTGAAGAGATTCAGTGAGGTGCTCTGCCTCACATGAACTGGAATTCTATTCCAGAGTGAAGGGAGCCTCTGGGTTATGAACCTGTCCCTCCAGCAAGTTCTATTTATTTCTGTGCTGAGGTTCAAGTCCCTCGAGCGTGTGGCTCTAAGGGATTTAGATTTACTGAGGTGGAGCATGTCCATTAATTCTGGATTTGACATAGCTTTGTATGTCAGGCATAGATCGCCTCAAAGTAGGCGGAATGCAACTGAGTAGAGCTGGAGTTTTTTTAACCGAGCAGCATATGGCATCTGTTTGAGACCCTTGATCCTCTTGGTGAGATACTTTTGGGGTCTTTCTAATTGCTGCAGGTGTCGGGTAAGGTACATCCCAAAAGGGGCATTGTATTCTATGATGGGCCTGTTGAGGGATGAATAAAGGGGCACGGTTACCTCTCTTGATCTAGATGTGAAACCCTTTGTGATGAGGTGGGCTATGTAGAAGGTCTTTCTAACCACTTTGGCAATGTGGTTTTCAAAGGAGAGATTGCTATCAACTTGGGTCCCCAGGTCCCTAATAACTTTCTCTGTACTTAATGGGTTTCCGCCTATGTGGTAATTTGTGGGCACATTGTTTTTGCCAAAGGGTATGACTATACATTTTTTGGCATTTAGCTTTAAACCATGGCACTGGCACCAGTTATCTGTCTCTGTGAGACCTTTTTGAAGGATGTTTGTGTCAGCTGGAGAGTTGATTATGCACCCAGTTTGCAGTTGTCTGCAAACTTGGTGAGCCATAGTCCTCCCACGTTTGCCTGTACCTCGGAAAAGTATATACCGAACAAGAGTGGTCCCAGGACAGAACCCTGTGGGACACCACTTGTGACCGGTTTCAAGTCTGACATGGCTCCAGCAACTCTCACTCTGTGGGTTCTGTCTTTGAGCCAGTTTGCGACCCATCTTGTGACATAGGGTTTTATATTTAAGCTGGATAGCTTATCTATGATGCCCGAGTGGGGTATTGTGTCAAATGCCTTTGCAAGGTCCAGATAGGCTGTGTGGACTACCTTCCCTTCATCTATGGCTTTGGTGACTGTTTCAAAGAAGTCAACCAGGTTCAAAAGGCAGGATCTGCCCTTGACAAAGCCGAACTGGGTAGGATCTAGTGTTTGTAGGTCCCCAATGTCTTTGTTTATGAGCTCCATGATGATCCTCTCCATAGCCTTGCAGACTAAGCTAGTCAGGCTTATGGGGTGATAGTTTCCAGGGTCCGTAGAGGCTCCACCTTTGTGGAGTGGGTCACTGTTGCTGTACGCCATTCTGTGGGCACATATCCTGTAGTGAGGCTGAGATTGTATAGCTGTTTTATTTGAGGGATTAGTTCCTCTTGTAGTTCATGTAGGACGCAACCTGGGACACCATCTGGTCCCATGGAAGCAGTGTTTTTTGCTTTAGAGAGGGCAGCCTTCACCTGAGCATCTGAGATGTTTGGGAGGCAGCCCTCTGCCGGGATAGATACTTGCTCTTTTGGGGGGGAGGGGGTGGAGAAGTTTGCAATGAACCTGTCTGCCAGGATATTGGCGATGTCTGTGGGTTCAGTGTATTTTTTGTCCTTTAGAATCAACTCAGAACAAGTCTGGGAGTTGCATCCCAGGTTTCTAACATAACTGAAAAAAGCCTTATGATTGTCTTTGGTGTTCTGTGCAATTTTTCTCTTGAAGCTGGCCTTGGAGGATTTTATGAGGGATCGTAATTTTTTGCTAGTACTGATCAGAGATGCCTTCCCTATTAGGGATTTTGCTCTATCATGTAGTAGCTTCCTCCTTCTGTTGTACAGTTTATTTATGGCAGGGGTCCACCAGACTGGACGCCTGCCTTTGGATGATTGGGTCTTGGTTTTGTTTGGGATAGCATGATCCATGCATTCCTGGAGATGTCCGTAGAATGCATTTATATAGGATTCTGCAGTTTGGGCTGTAGTTTCCACTGGCCCTGGGGCCTTGAAGGATTCCACTTCGGTTTTCAGAAGTGAGAAGTTCGCTTTTGAGATGTTTTTCACTGTGGTTTTCTCGGCTGGGGGTGGGGTCGGGATGTGGACATCCAGTGAAATTAATTTATGGTCTGATCTTACCAATGAGGGATATACTTCAGGTGTGGAGCATAGAGTCCCCATGTTGGTAATGATCAGGTCTAGTATGTTGTCCCCTCTTGTGGGAGTGGTGGCTAGTTGTTCCATAGCATTTGAGTTTATAATTTCCAGGAATCTTTGGGCTAAGGTGCTGGGGCTTGAGTAGTGCTCCCAGTCAATGTTTGGGTAGTTGAAGTCGCCCAATATAATGGTGTTCGGAGAGATCTTCATGTTCTCCAATGTTTTCAGGAAAGCTGAATGGGATTCCTGACATTGAGAGGGTGGTCTGTAGGATGCTATAAACTGAAAAGCAGTCTTGCCCACTGTTAGTTGCACATGGATGGTCTCCGATACTTTGTGCAATGTCACTAACGTGGAGGTGTGGATATCCTTGATAAATATGGAAACTTACCTTCTTTTTGTGGTTCGGTCCGGGTTTTGGGGCCGAAAAGCATGATACGAGGTATAGCCTGGTAGTGCTGGGGTGCTCTCTGGAGCCTTGAACCAGGTTTCTGTCACTGCACAGATATCGATGTTCTCTATACTGAGGAGAGCTTGAGCGTGCATCTTGAGGTTAAGACTTCTGGCGTTTAGCAGCATTACCCTTAGTTTCTTGTTCCTTGTGCTGTCTATGGGGGTGGGTTTGAGTTTTGAGCCTTGCCTAAAAAAGGCACTATGGGGGTGGCAAGAGCCTTTGCCAATATTCAAAAGCCCAGTGGTGACAGGTGCAAGCCGTCCCTAGCGAAGCAATGTGGCTTGTCGAGCATGTCATCCCAGGCTGACAGACACTGGATCCCCTTTGAATGACACCAAAATTTTAGCCAATTGTTAAAATCGATCATTTTGTCTTTGTACTGTGGCATCATTATAGGTGAGGGTAAGATGCTGCTCAAGGTCAGGGTCATACCAGCCTGGGCTACATGATCAGAGAGCTCCTCTATGTCTCTTTTCATGTAGTCCAGGGTGGTACGTCTCAGGTCATTCACACCAGCATGTACAATGACTGAGTCATATTTGTATTTGCTTTGGAGTGACCCGAGTGCTTGTGTTATGTGTCGGATCCTAGCACTCGACAGGCAGCTCACCGTGACCTTCACTTTATTCAGCCTGGTGAGCGGGACGTCAGTGTGTCTGACAATAGAGTCACCTATAACAAGAGTATCAGGTGTGTTATTCAGCCTTAACGGCTGTGGCTGCTTGGCACACTGACTTTGTTGGTTATGTGTTGTGTGTGTTTTGTTTTGAGGTAGCGTTTGCTTGGATGTCTGCTTTGGAGATCTCTGTTGCTTAGGTAGATTTTTATTTAGAGCCTCCGAGTATGTTTTTGTGTATTTATGTGTTTGGTTCGCTGATGTGGTGGGACTATGTGATACTGGAATTGTGTTGTGTGAGGTTACCTTCTCCTCCTGACTGGTTACACCAGTTTTGAGATGAGAGAGCTCAGCCTCCAGTTTGGCTAAATAGTTGCATCTCTCACATATATTTGAACCTGTTTGGAGGAGGAGAGGGTTGTCCGTGTACATGAGACAGTTGTAACATTGCCTCAAAATTCCCAGATTCACCAACTGGACTGGAGAGGAAACCATTGACTGACCTTTGGACATGCTAGAGTAACAGGGAAACTGAATTTAAGACGGACCAATAGAGGACAGGGTAATCGTAGAGAGTATAAGTGTAGGTAGTGCTTATGGTTTAATAGTGCTAACTTGTAGGATTACTTAATTGGACCAGTGAAGGGCCTTAGAATGAGAATATGGTGTTTATATTGAGAGATAGAGCAGTTCTAAGGGAAAAAGTGAAGAGCAGACTTTGTGGAGCCAGGAATAGTTTAAACCCAATTAGGCAGCGCTGCCCGCTGTTGCGCTATGCACAAAAGCGCGCAAAACCGTGCAAAAGAGGGTTTTAAGAGAGGAAGATGAAGGAGTTTTGGAATTGACCCAAAATGGCCAATAAAACTACAGTTTCAAGTCAGTAACCACTCCCACATGGGCAGGCAGGCTGCTCAATGTTTTTCACTGCCACTGATCAACAGAGAGACTTTCCTTTAGCCCAAGCAAAAAATGGCCTCACAGAAACTTACAAACAGTTCAAGAACAGCAAGCCTGTAACTGAACTTTTTTAAATCTCAGAAAAGTGGGAAAAAGCAAGATTTTTTTGTTTTTTGTTTTTCAGAGATAGCAGAGGTTAACAAGTATCAACAAGTTATAACAGTGCAGTAAATGACCCCACACAAGAGTGCTAGGCCAAAGACAGATAAAATGCAAGTTTTGAGAAAAAAATGATTTTAAAAATAAGTGCAACAGGAAATTCAGTAAACAGCTCTAGGTTGTGCTCTAAATACAGTTACTAATGCAGAAATCAAATTTAACAAGCCAGAAAATGCTCACAATAGGTGGCTATGCAGAAAAAACTTAGCAAATAAACAGAGGAAAAATACTTAAAGTTTTAAAAGTAGCTCCTTTCTTCTCTCAGCGTTTTCTCCTCTTGGTGGGTGCTTCACCAACAGCCAACAAGCCTGAAAAAGACGCCAAAACCCCGAGGCAACCAGGTTTTAAGAGAGGAAGATGAAGGAGTTTTGGAATTGACCCAAAATGGCAAATAAAAATACAGTTTCAAGTCAGTAACCACTCCCACAGGGGCAGGCAGGCTGCTCAATGTTTTTCACTGCCACTGATCAACAGAGAGACTTTCCTTTAGCCCAAGCAAAAAATGGCCTCACAGAAACTTACAAACAGTTCAAGAACAGCAAGCCTGTAACTGAACTTTTTTAAATCTCAGAAAAGTGGGAAAAAAGCAAGATTTTTTTTTTGTTTTGTTTTTTTCAGAGATAGCATATTTTTCTAACATTTCCCTCCTGTTTATACTTTTTATTCTTTTTTTCAAAAAAGAATAAACAACTTTCTTCTTTTCCTAACCTCTTCCATTCAGGATTTGCAGTTAAGAAAGTCATTCAATTTAAACTTTTATGAAAGTGTTTCGCATTCTAGCAGCTCTTCAAATTCAGTACTTTGATACATAGTCTCAGATACAGATATATCTATGAATTCTTTAACTAATCTCTTCATGCAGGGGATTCCGCAACAAATACACACTCCTATTAGGAGTAATCCTACCCCAATAGCAATCAATATGTTCGTAAAAATGGAACCCCACCCCCCAAAGACATTCTGAAAAAAATCTGTCAGAGGGTTTGGGCCTGGTTTGGTCATGGCCGACACTTGCTGAATCACCTCAAAATGGTCATTAATTTCATGCTGGTGATCAGGAATGAACGCACAGCATTCTTCTTTGATTAAAGTGCAAGTCCCACCCCTCGCCGCTAGGGTGAAGTCAAGAGCCATTCGGTTTTGGAGTACTACAGTTCTCATAGCATTCAGTTCATCGGTTATCAGTTCAAGAGCAGAAAAAGTCACATTACTCATTACTTCGAGAAGTTTTGACAAATTTTGCAGCTCCCATATCGATTTAACTGCACCATATGCAGGTAATATACCTGCCCAGGATATGACAGCATCACTCAAGTCCATGTGCGTTAGTTTGGTTCCCACATCACGATGGTCTTTCCAGCCCGCTTCGATTCGTCCCACTGGATTCTCAGGTTTCTTAACAGTCTTTTTGGTTACATCTCTGGCATTCCGAATACTTCCCTGAGGTAAAACTGCAGTGTGTCAGATGGCCGGGACCAGGTACCCCAAAAAGCAACTGCCAGACCAATTCTCAGGTAGCCTTTTATATGCTTTTTTACCACACACAAAATAACAGTCTTCTACCTTGGTTATTACTTTGTTACAAAATGACTGCCCTGCATGAAACATTTTCCTATCTATTACAGATAACTGTTTAAAAAGTACAGGATTGCGTTGTACCTGATCAAGAGTTTTATGCATAGATTTCAAAAATGAGTCATAATCTGTACTACAAGATCCACTCAAATCATTTGGTTTTCTATAACATTTATACTGTACTGTAACGTTACACTTGCTCCATCCCACTTGGATGGTATCATTTTTGTAAAAACATACAATTCCTTTTTGTGTCACAGGCAAATACAGTGCTACTTTATCATGTGCTTTAATAGCAACTGTGTCAAAAACCAGATTTTCCCAGGTCTCATTGACCCCTAGGGGGATAGCAGTCATTAATAAACCCCCGTATGCTGTTAGTATGGCCGTACAGACCCAGCAGTTCGAAACATTAAAAGTCCCAGCATACACACGTGTAATTGCCTGATAAGTGTTAAAGTTCAGATGCCAGTCTATGTTTGGTTCATTACGTCTAATCAGTTCAACCTTTGTGGCAGGAAAAAGGAATGGCCACAACAAAAAGAACAGTGTGATTAGTATTGCAATAAAAACGAACATACAAGTTTTCTGAGGTTGCTCAATGTCTCTATTCACTCTGTACCTGGTCATTTTGTTCATGTTGTACAACAGTAGTAAAGTTTTTGTCCAGTTCAAAGTTTTTAACCAGTTTACAGTGCGTCAAATGAATCCAGGAAGCTTGCTCTGCGATCTTGACTGCAGTGTGTGTCGACAGCAGTACCTGGTACGGACCTTCCCACTTCGGAGAACTCCAGTTCTTTCGCTTCACAATCTTCACCCAGACCCAGGTGCCTGGGGCTACTGGTGCTTCTGATTCCGGCTGCTCTTTATCTGAAACAGAATTTAACTGTAAAAGTTTGTTATTCAAAAATCATCTCATATTCCCTGCAAGTGAACTGTCAGCCTCCTGCTCTGTGGACATGAGAGGTTTCCACTGAGGTGTATAATATGCCCTCCCAAACAAAATTTCAAAAGGGGTTAATCCCTTTGCATTTGGAATGGTTCTCATACTCAACAGTGCTAAAGGCAAACAGTGCACCCAGTTCTTCTGTGTTTCTGCTATCAACTTCCTAAGTTTATTCTTCAATACCCCATTATGCCTCTCTACTAGCCCTGCAGATTGGGGGTGGTAAGCACAGTGGTTCTTTAACTATATCCCAAAATAGTGACTGAGTTGCTGAATTGTTTGGTTCACTAAATGCGTCCCATTATCACTATAAATCTTTTTCGGTATACCAAACCTGGGTATAATTTCTTTAACAAGGACCTTTGCAACTGTAGCTGCATCTGGATTTTTGGTTGGAAACGCTTCTACCCATTTGGAAAACATGTCTATAATGATAAGGCAATATTTCTTATTTTCACATTTATTCAATTCTATGAAATCCATACAAATAGTATAGAACGGATATGGTGGTGTAGGAAAATTCCCTTGCTTAGGCTTCAACGCCCCTTGTGCATGATGCTTGTTACAAACATGGCATGCTGCACAAAATTTTTTTGTATAATTGGTAAATCCGTAAGTCGTAAATACTCGATTCACTAACTGTACCATCACCCCTGTTGAGACATGGCTCTGCCCATGACTCAACAATGCTGCATATCTAAACAAATTAGATGGCAAAATTGTTTTTTTTCTCCTTGGAGATGTACAGTCCCTTTTCAAGGATTGCTCCTCGTTTTTTCCATTTCTGTTTTTCTATATTCGTAGTAAGTGTCTGCATTGTTTTTAACATTTCAAAATCTAAAATTTCAGAGGGTTGTAGTTCCTCATTCAAATGAAAAGTTTCTGTGGCTGTAGCTGCCTGCTTCACAGCTGTATCAGCCCTTGCATTACCTTTTGAAATTCTGTCCTGTTGTTTCGTATGAGCTACGCATTTGCATATAGCTACTTTTTTAGGTTAACTGAATTGAATCTAACAAATCTAAAATAAATTGCGCATGATTAATCGGTTTACCCATAGATGTTATCATTCCTCTATTTTTCCACTGCTGCGCAAACACATGTACAGTAGAAAAAGCATACCGACTGTCAGTATAAATATTCACATTCTTACCTTTTGCTAAGGTGCATGCCCTTGTTAAGGCAATCAACTCTGCCGCTTGTGCAGATAAGTTATGTGGTAAAGATTTTGCTTCTAATGTTTCAGTATCAGAAACAACTGCATACCCCACTAGGTTCTGTCCTGCAGGACCCCTCCTGCACGAGCCATCCACATAGTATGTCACCTCGGCATCATCCAAGGGAACATCCGTAAGGTCTTGTCTGGGTAATATCTTCTGCTCAATCTCCTGCAGGCAGCAATGTGGTTTGCCATCCGCAGGGGTTGGAAGCAAAGTTGACTGATTCAAAGTTGTGCAATGTTCAATTGTCATATGCTGTTGGCTCAACAGTATGGTCATACAGGAGAGATGCCTAACTGGAGAAAGATATGCTACTTTTTCTTGCAGTAAAATAATTGCGACTGCATGAGGCACTCTCAATGTGAGAGGGTGGAATAGTACTACTGAGGCCGAAGCCTACACTGCCATTGCAGCTGCAACTACTGCTTGTACACAGTGGGGCAGGGATCACGCCACTGGGTCTAACTGAGATGAGTAGTAAGCTATGGTGCGCTGTTTGTCCCCATGTTGCTGTGTCAATACTGATATCATATAACCTTGCTTACAGTCTACAGTCTGAATAAACTGCTTGTGATAGTTTGGTAATCCTAAAACTAAGGATGATGCTATCAGTTGTTTCAGCTTACAGAAAGCTGTTTCTGCTTCAGGTGTCCATTGTAATAAATCCTGTGCTGCCATCGGCTTTTTAAATATTAAATCGGCCAGTGGAGCAGATTCCAAAGCATAGCTTGGTATCCAAATCCGACAAAAATTAGTAGTTCCCAGGAAGGACATAATTTCCTTCTTGGTAGTTGGTCTCGGTGCTTGTAAAATTGCATTTTTTCTATCTTCATCTAATACTCTACCTTCCTTGGATATTACATATCCCAAGTACTTAACTTGTTTTTTTCAAAGCTGTAGCTTGTCTTTGTTTACTTTGTGACCTTGAGTAGCTAAAAATTGTAATAAAGCTATCGTGTCCTCTTTGCATTCTTGCTGGGTGGGGGCTGCCAGCAGAATGTCGTCTACATAAAGTAAAATCTGACTACCCTTCGGTGGGATAAATCCCGCCAGGTTGCTTGCCATTTTCTGCGCAAATATTGCTGGACTTTCACAATATCCCTGTGGTAATCTTGTATATGTGTACTGCTTCCCCTGATATGTAAATGCAAACCAATATGGGTGTATCGGTATAGAGAAAAATGCATTGCTAATGTCTACCACAGAAAAATATTTCTGCTCTGGCTTCAAATCATTCAGTAAGGTGTGTGGGTCTGGCACCATTGGTGCCCTGGGTATAACTGCATTGTTTACTGCTTGTAAGTCTTGGACCATACACCATTCCCCATTTGCTTTCCTGACAGGAAATAAAGGTGTATTACATGGTGAATCAGGGGATTCTATTAAGACTCCTTCCTTAAGTAAGGCTGCTATTATAGGCTTAATTCCTATCTCTGCATCCTTTCTCAAGGGATACTGTCTTTTCTGAGGTCTAAATGCTGACTTTGGCATAATAGTAACTGGTCCTGCTGTTCGTATAAGTCCTACATCTGATTTCCCTGTTGACCAGAGAATGTCTGGTATGCCTCGCAAGGCTTTTTCCTCTTCTTCTAATAAGAGGAACACTCAGCTATTCTCACTAGCCCGTGAGTGTACAGCCGGGTGTGTCTGTGTAATCCAATTCAGTTTCTGTTTCTGTACTCCTTGTTCGGAGAGCTCTAATTCTGTCTGTTTTTCCCATCTTGTGACTTTTTCACCTAAGTCTGCCCATTTCAAATTTTTATTCTTAGTTAAACTAACATGTGGCAATCGATTAGATTTGTAAAGTGCTAAAAATTCCTGGGGCAATGAACAGCTTACTACACTGTTTCCTTCTGTATCCCAGTACAAATTTCGCAGCACTAGTCTATTTGCATGGTTCTGAAATAATTCCTGCTCATAGTCTTTATCAGGTCCTGGTCTATTACAGTAATATAAAGTACAATGCAACAAATGCTGTTTGTCAATGTCGAGGGAGGGTGACTTACTGATGGCTACGTTTATCAGTTCTCCAGTTACTGCCCCTGGACTAGTCGTAACCAAGTCCTGTCTGTACCAATAATATGTCTCACCCTCCGGTCGCACTACAAAAGTATCCATTTGTCACTGTGCCTCCATACCCTGCATGGTTGGAACTACGGCTATGCCAAACATCTGCATCAAGTCTCTACCCAAAAGATTTACTGGGCACTTTGCAGAAACTACAATTTTACTTTTCTGGGTCATTCCTGAAACAGGGTCTGTTATTACTATGTCATGGGAGAGTGGCTCCTGATACAGCTGTCCATTAGCTGCTTTTACTAGTATATAGTCTGGTGACTCTGAATCTTCTGGTAATTTGGAAGGGTGTATCAAGGTCCGTGAAGCCCCTGAGTCACACAAAAATGTTACCCCCCTCCCCTCTACCAGAAACGTCACTTCCGGTTTTGTATCCACTAAGTAAAGCTCTAGGCGTAATAAGGCTAAGTCAAAAATTTCATTTTCTTCACTGTCTGTAAATTCATGTTTATCCTCTACCCCTTGTGTCACATCCTCTACCCTTGCTATCATGTTTGTACTTGTCTTTTCCTGTCTATTTTCATCTAATGATTCCTGACTATCATATAGTCATTCCTCATCCTCCTTATTTTCTGTAGTCACCTTCTTATTCAGCCTGCAATCCCTTGCTAAATGTCCTTTTTTCCCGCACTTAAAACATTCACCTTTTTTCTTTCTTTCTTCGAAATCTTCTGATCACTTGTCAGATTGTTTATTTCCCTGGGTATTTTTCTTACCCTTTTTCCCAGTTTGTACTACCAATACTTCTGACCCATCTTCTGCTGAAAATACTTGAGTTTTCTTTTTCCTTTTACTATTAAAATGTCTTTCTGCATGTCTAGCATATTCAAGTAATGGCTGTAGTCTACTTGTTCGATGATCTACCATATGCTTTGTAATAAAGCTGCTAATGGGAGTTATACTACCCTTCAAGAATGCATTCTTTAACTGCTGTTCATATGAGGAATCTTGTGTCTGGTTTTCTGGTATCTGCATTCCGCAGTGATTATTAAAACATTCTAACAGTCTAGCATAATATCTATCAACTGTTTCACCTTCCTGTTGAATGCACTGATTAATGCAAGTCCAATCAGCCCTAGGCTTCCACTTTTCAGAGACTCGGTCTGTCAGACCTTTAACTCTGCCATCCAGTTCTGCATCAGTATGCTGAAGTGGTCTAAGTTGTGCATCACGAGGATTCCAGTCGCCACTGATCATGTGCCAATCTGGAACCACAATTTGTCTAACTACTTTTTCTACTTCTTCTCCATTTAAATGGTAACTTAATCTCATACCCTGTAAGTCTTCTAGAAATTTTCTAAAATTCACTTTTGGGTGGGGAATCCCCTCCGTGGCTTTCCGGATATCTTCCGGTGTCCACGGTCTATAAACTAAAAGAGTCGGATCCTGTCCTGCCTGTCCTGCTTGAGGATTTGGTACTTCTATGAGCGGACATATCTCTTCTTCACTCCTAGCCTGTGATTTTCTATTTAATTCATTTAACTCAATCTCCTTCCTCAAGTCGCATGTTCGTGACCTGTTCTCGATGGGATCCCTGACAAATGGCTGTGATTTTGCAGGAACAACTGGGTATAGTGGAGGTGGATCAGCTTGTCTGCTTGCTTCGTATTCTGGTAACGGAAGCGGAGGGGGTGGCGGAGGGGCCGTTGCTATTACTAAATTATTATCTTCTTTATCTAAGAACATTGTCTTTGAATTTTTAATTCTCTGCTCCCTGCGATTTGCTTCCTCAAGCCACCTGTGTGCCTGAGGAACTCCTAATTGTCTTTGCTTTTTTAGTTGACCTTTCCCGTCTATTTTTAACTGTTTAACAAGTTTCATAAGTGCGAGTTTATCTAAATTACCCTCGAATTTATATCTATCAACCCATTTGGTGTAGTACTTAACATTATCGGCATGCTGTAATTGCATATACTTCACGTCTTCAGTTAGGGGCGGGTCTCGGGAACTTTTTGTGCACTGATTTCCCATTGTTGTCTTAGCTAAGCTGTAAATTGTTACATAACCCTTTTTATCATGTGGTACCACAAACCTTATGCCTTTTCACAGTTTATCTAGAATAACTGCCTACCTGTTCTGTTTCCCTGATCTATGACAAAAACAGTAACCCCTTTTCTTGTCCCTGATCTGCACATGCAAATCTACCTGACAAAAAACAGTTTGTAATTAGTCCCTGATCTTGAAACAGAAATAAGGTAATTCCTCCTTACCTGACCCTCAGTGAGTTGATCCACCGGATTGTTGACTCGTCCTCCAATCCCAGATCAGAAACAGTGGCTGGCCTCTTTCGAACGACAATTCAGTCGGAGGTCTTTCAAAGCAGAAGAGCCGATTTGGCCTCTCCTCCGCGCGGATGCATGCCACCAGGCCCAATTCTATCCTAGGTCTAGAGCGAGAGATCGTTTCCAGTCCGAAGGACCAAACTGTCAGGAGAAAAATATACTTTAAAAATGATAAAAACACGGTAGGTTCAGGTTAAGGCACTTTAATCTTGCAGCAAGGAGACAAAAATGTGCTAATACAGAGTTTGTCTAACCAGAAACAGGAAATACTTTCATTTTTATACATTTCTAGACTAATTGCATCCTACCATGCTGACGTAACAGATTACCACCTTTTCATTATCATCTGCTGACCATCTTTCTCATGAATTTCTGCTGATTTATCAATTTTATGTGAAACTTCCTGAGGAAAACAACATGGCCTTGGTTACTCTCAGTTAGATACATGTTATATTACATTCAAGATACTATGGCTAAATCAAGCACAATGCTAGCAGTTCACTTCTCTAATAATCCTTTGTCTACTTTATCTCTAAGTTACTACAGCTGCAGAAGTTCCGCTCCTCTGGACAGAGCTGTTTGTCTGAAATCATCACATTTATAACATAAGGCATTGTTCATTCATTCGCTTCTGACCTAGCAGATAAACACCTGCTTCTCAAGTGCATTTCCACAAGGCATAAACAAGAATATTGCTGTGCTAGCAGTTACTAGGTCAGAGGGCAGCTTGCAAGTTTCAGAAGGCATTCTACAGTTTTCAAAAAGCATCTTTTTCAGTCTCATATGAAACTCAATTTGTATAAAATACAGTGCATGAAAAATAGAATGAAAAGCATATAAAACTACTTGATTATTAATTGGTATTAAGCATACACACATTAATACATATTTTTCTAACAGCCACTTATGTGGTAATTCATGGGTACATGTTTTTTCCCAAAGGGGATAACTATACATTTCTTGGCATTGAGCTTGAGCCCATGGCTCTGGCACCAAGCATCTGTTTCTGTAAGGCCCTTTTGTAGAATATCCACATCATTTGGGGATTCAATAATGGCTCCCAGTTTGCAGTCATCTGTGAACTTTGTTAGCCAGAGTTACTCTGTGCTGGCCTGTACTTCAGAGAAGTAGATGCCAAACAAGAGCGGTCCCAGGACTGAACATTGAGGTACTCTGCTTGTCACTTGTCTGGAGCTGGATTTTGAGTCGGCTACTTTTACAGTGTGAGTTGTCATTAAGCCAGTTGGCAATGCATCGAGTGATGTAGGGATTAATGCCCAGCTCAGCAAGTTTATCTATGATTCCAGAGTGGGGGATGGTGTCAAAGGCCTTGGTGAGGTCCAGATAGGCTGTGTGGACCACCTTAACCTCGTCCATAGCTCTGAAGACTGATTCAAGGAAGTCAATCAGGTTGAGGAGACAAGATCGGCCCTTTATGAAACCAAACTGAGTGGGGTCCAGTGTTTGAAGATTGACAATGTCTTTATAAGTTCCGTGATAATGCGTTCCATGGCTTTGGAGATCAAGCTCGTCAGACTGATGGGACAATAATTCCCAGGATCCAAGGTGGATCCCCCCTTGTTGAGTGGGATAACTGTAGTTTTGTGCCACTCATTGGGCACAAAGCCTGAGGTGAGGCTATGATTAAACATGACACTTAGGTGAGGTGCCAGTTCATTTTGTAGTTCATGTAGTACACAGCCCAGGATGTCATCTGGTCCCATGGATGCTGTATTCTTAGCTTCGGAGAGTGCATTTTTTTACCTGTGTGGCCATGATTATTGTAATTTGGCAATCTTTTGGTATTGAGATGGGCCCTTTAGGGGTGAAAGGGGGGTGAAGTTGGTACTGAATCGATCTGCCAGGATATTGGCAATATCATTGGGATCAGTAAATTTAATGACATTCTGTTGTAGCTCAGAGCAGATCTAAGCATTGCCATTTAGATTCTTGACATAACTATAGAATGCCTTGTGGTTGTCCTTGGAATATTTGGCAATTACATTTTTGTAACTAGGTTTGGATGATTTTATGAGGGATCTCAGCTTATTACTGAGGCTGGTAAAGGAGTTTTTTGCATCCTGGGATTTTCCTCTTTTCTGCAACAATTTCTTCCTTCTGTTGTATAGTTTTTTTATGACAGGGGACCACCAGATTGGGTTCCTTTTATTGGAGGAAACTGTCTTGCTTCTGTTCGGAATGGCATGATTCATGTACAAATGGATGTGCTCTTACAGTGCCTTAATGTAGGATTCAGCAGTCAAACTTTCAGTTCCCATCTGCATGGGTGTCTTGGAGTTTGTCACTTCTGACTTGAGTAGCATGAAGTTGGCTTTGGAGAAGTTTTTTAATGAGATTTCCCTACTGGGGTGTGGGGTTGGGATGTGGACATCAAGGGTGATTAGCTTATGGTCAGACGTGACCAACGAGGGGGTGGCCACTGGTGTGGAGCATCGATCTCCCATGTTGGTAATGACCAGGTCTAGGATATTTGAGCCCCTGGTGGGACTATGGATTAGTTGGTGAGGGCATTTAAATTTATGAATTCCAAGAACTACTGGGCAAAGGTGTTGGTAGCCGAGTAGTTTTCCCAATTAATGGCAGGGTAGTTGAAATCACCCAGTTTAGGGTGTTTGTTTGTATGTTAATATTTTCTAGTATGTTTAGAAAGGTGTAGTGAGAATCTTGGGGCATGGTGGGGGATCTGTAGCAAGCTACAATTTGGATTGCATTCTTACCTAGTGTTAGTTGCACCTGTAGAATTTTAGAAGCATTGTGTTGGACAACTAGCCTGGAGGTGTGAATATCCTTGGTGAATATGGACACTCCTTCACCTTTAGTGCTTTGGTCCTGGTTTTGTGGCTGAAAAGTGTGGTAAGAGTTGTAGTCTGGTATTACAGGGGTTCTCTCTGGAGCCTTGAACCAGGTGTCAGTTACTGCACAGATATCAATGTTCTCTATTTTTAGGAGCGCCTTGAGAGAGTGCATTTTGAGGTTTAGACTTCTAGCATTGAGTAGCATTACCTTCAGATTTTGCATGCTTATATCTGTTACAGTGGTGGTTTTGTCCTTTGAGCCTTGCCTATAAAAAGGCACTTTAGGGGTGGCAAGAGCCTTAGCCAGTAACCTGAATCCCAGGGGCAACAGGTGCAGACCATCGCTCCTAAAGCATCATGGTTTGTTGATCATGTCGTCCCAGGCAGACAGATACTGGATCCCCTTTGAATGACACCAGAAACTTAGCCAATTGTTAAGTCAATCATTTTGTCCTTATACTGTGGTATCATTCTGGGTGAAGGCAGGATGCTGCTCAGGGCTAGGGTCATACCTGCCTGGGCCACATGATCCGAGAGCTCTTCCATGTATCTTTTCATGTAGTCCAGAGAGGAACGTCTCAAGTCATTCACTCCAACACAGACAATGACAGAGTCTTATTTGTACTTGTTGTGGAGTGAATTAAGTGCATGCTTTATGTGGCAGATCCTGTCACCTGACAGGCAGCTGACAGTAACTTTCTCCTTGTTCAGCCTGGTGAGTGGGACATCAGTGTGCCTGACTATAGAATCACCTATGACTAAAGTGTTGGGTACGTTGTCTTGCCTTAAGGGCTGTTGTTTGGCGGCACACTGGTATTTTAAGTATGTTTCACTTTGGTTATGATTAGTGTTTGTTTGCATTTCAGCTTCGGAGATCCTTGTTGCTTGGGCAGGCTAATGTTAAGGGCCTCCGCATAAGTGGGTTTAGTGTTACTATGTTTGGATGTTGGTGGTGTGAATTTTTAAGGGCTATGTGTTGCTTGAGGTGTAGTGTAGGTGTTAACCTTCTCCTCTTGACTGTCAAGCACAATCTTGGCTGGAGAGAGCTTTGCTTACAGTTTGGCTATGTAAGTGCATCTCTTGCAGGTTGTAGTGCTGGGTGGTAGGAGGAGAGGTTTGTCTTTGTACATGAGGCAGTTGCTGCATTGCCCCAGTATGCCCAGATTCACCAGGAAGCTGACCCATGCTGTTTTCCCTTACCTTGGCAAGGTTCTTTGCAGTTATAGGCTGTTTAGTGCCTACAATTAATTTCTCCTTACTAACAAGGAAAATTGAGTGTTTGTATCATTTTAAGGCTTCCTAGTGCTTTCCAGCAGGTTTTAGAGCAAATGCTAGTCACAGGGATTCAGATGTTAGTGCTACTACTGAGAAACTAACTAGTTCTAAGGGAAATTTTGAAGAGCACACTTTCTGGCACCAGGAATAGTTTAAAGTGCTAGACTAATAAGGTAATAAAAGTGCAGGACAGCAGAGAACTAGCAGATCTAAGGGGAAAAATTAAAGAGCACCGCACAGAAGCTTACAAAAGATCCTGGATACAGCAAATCTGTATCTGCGCTACACTAGTTCAAGGAATTTTTTTTTTTTTTTTTTTTTTTTAGTAGAAAGTGAAGCGGCCGAAGATAATGAGATAATTCAATATGCAGAAGCTAAAGGGGTGGGCCTTTGTTAAGTTCTCACTGTTAACAGTAGAATGGAAAAAGAAGTGGGGGTCTAATAGGAATAAAAGGTTGGCATGATTGTAAAAGAAATTCTGAATATATGTAAACAGATTTGAATATTTTTATATTTGTATATATGTATATATTTGTAAATATGCAAATATTTTGTACATGATAATTATTTTTTATATAAATAAAGGACCCTTACACTTTTTGATAAGTGCCATGGGATCTTTTACATCCATCTGAGCTACCACCAACCTAAACAGATGGCTCCTTGGTTTTTAATGTCTCATCTGAAGGATGGCACTCTCAGGAGTGCACCCTCCTATATGCTGCATTGTATTGGCAGTAATTGATCTACCTGGTGTGGGAATAGAACACACAGGATTCTACACCTAAGGCTTTTGTGCTACGTGTTGCACCATTGACAATGCAATAGCAGACAGGTCAAGCCCGGAAGGAGTGTGCATTATGTGTGTGCCATCATTTGCAAGATGTTTTGACATGTCTCACAGTATGTAATATGATTGTCAGGAATCAAGCTGACCAGACTTATGTACAGAAAATGTCAAAACCCACTGTTCCACAACCAGAAACAATATCAATTTGTCAATGGCAGTGAGGTTAAAAGACAGCATGCAACAGCAATACCACACAATCCAAGAATGTGATGGGCACAGAGTAAATGGCAATACAGACAATGAGGTGGTGTCTAGCCCAGTATATGGACCCACAATGATAGTCTGGCATGATTCAGAACAAACATGATGCTTGCAGTTTTACTTAAAGACTATGTGGCAGTGCACAATTGAGTCAAACTATGTATTAGATCACTCCATGTACTTCAAGCAAGAAACAGCATGCAGTGGACATCCATCATCATTGTTTGCACAGGTGACAAAGGACACAGTAAAACATGACTGATATCACAACCTGGATGAGAAAGCATGTCACAGGAGGCAGAAAGAGGGGTTTTTTTGCAAGAAGTGAGGTGCTCACTGTCATAGACAATGTCTTGAGATAACAGGAAGGAGTTGAGACCGTATGACTGTGATTTGGAGGGAGTGGTATGACAGAAGTTTGACTGCAATGAGATACTGCTACAGTAAAATGATCTGGAATTCTTTTCATCTGTTGTACTTTGAGTATAGTCCTCTTGTAACATGTATATCGTACTGCTCCAGGTCTGGGATCTGTATGGATTCCACTAGAAAGGTATCCTGTCCATGGAAACTAGTAGTTATTACTACCCACAACATGGAGTTGTGGAGTCAGATATAACTAGATCTGGTCCTGCAGGAGCAGACCGCGCACCCTGTGATGGCCTCCTACTGTAACCATCAATGTACAAATCCACCTCCATCACAGACAACACGGCTAGACATGGCAGTTACGGTGGTGCTTGCTATCCTTCACACAGAGGTGGCTATAGTAGCAACATGTGTCAAAATAGCTCTCACGAATGGCAACATGGCACCCTATTTGGATTTTATACCCTCACCAAGGTTTTAGCAGTGAAGTTTATATCTTCACAGAATCCTCACACCATACCCATCATAAATGTGCTGGCATGGGTGGTGGAAGTCTGCAATGGTATTATAGCTCTGAGCATCAACTGACTGAGCCTTAGCAGTGCCCACTTATCAGGGAACATCTGTTTCATGTGACCCACTGCTTGATTGTTATATTATGTGTAAGGCAATGCAATCATTTGCTGATGCAGCTGCACACAGAGCACTACTGATGAGTGAGACCTCTGAAAGGGAGACAGCAGGTGCTCTGGCTATACAGCAATCACTCAGGTGTGGATTAAGCCAAAACTTCACTCTGCACAAGGGATACAGGATCCCCCCACAGCAGAGATAATCAATGCTTGTGTTTCATCTCATTGTAACTCAGTCTCTGTCTCACAGTCACTGTCAGATCCCCCACAAAGGTGCTTAGATTAGCCTGTTTTCCTGACCCACCCTGCACAGATGTTGCCACAGCAGTGGGCTACTTCATGAATGCACAATACACAATAGAACCAAGTGAATCTGATTATTCCTTCTACATCTGAAACCCAATGTTTTTCATACAAACAGAGCTATGAGTTATGCAGATAGTGGATAGATATATACCTCCATTGATACTGTCATGTGCCTGCCATGTACCGTGCCCATCATATTTTTGAGGTGAGTGATACAGCTGCTGCATATTATCTCTTAGCCTCACTGCCAATTGGAAACATGTGGTGGCATTTGTGACTTGCCAATAAGTTGTGCATATCTGCGTGCATAACTGCTATACACAAACATGCACTATAGTCACTATTTTGGTGCACCTCTCTTTAAAACATGTGAAAGTCATCAACTCCAAGAATGCATGTTCCAGAGTTTATCTACACAATCCTGTCTTGGTTTGTGATTTATTGTGGAGTTACCTGGTAAGTGAAGTTTTATTTGAATTTATATTTTATTTCTTACCTCTGTTTTTGCTATATTTATAGGAAGGAAGGGATAGCTTATAGACAAGATTTACTTTGATTTATGCTTTGTTGTTTTATCTCTAATTTTCACTGTTTGTTGTTAGAAATGGATAAGTTTTAGACAGGCAAACTCTAAGCAACCTAAGGGAGCTAGTCAGCTACTAAGTCACACAGACTGCAGAGAGGACAATCCAGAGCTTATCTAAACAATCCTGTCTTGGTTTGTGATTTATTGATCTTTACTGTTAAAAAGTGGTGTGACTGTGAGTGATTGCATGTGATGTAAAGAAATTCCAGCTTTTTCTGACTTTCAGGAATTTGTATTTTCATAGCAGGCACTTTACTGTACTTAGTATTTAGTTGTATAATTGTTTTTGTGATTTTTCTCAGAGAAGTTGATTTAAGTTCTATTTAAATTCTGTGGTAACTGATTTTGATTATTCTTTATTTTATAATGTTTTATTCAATTTGAAGCTGAATATGGATTCCTTAAATAAGTATGCCAGTAATGATTTGCTAAATCACAAATATCTTGGACAGTATAATAAATGCTATGCATATTTAAAAGTAACACTTGATAACACTGGTGCTCTGGGTTCCTCATGTCAAAAGTTGGAAGATGGATGATTTGCTTGCCATTATTAGTAGTAAATCTAGACTTACTGATGATGATTGCAATAGTGCAACTGGCATGGCTTGGAGAACTGTGCATGTATTAATGATTGGACTGCTGAGATAAATAATGTTAGACAAAGAGCAAATATAACACATTTAAGAAAGGATATGTCTATTGTCTGTAAAGATCACTCAACCACTATGAAAAAAGAAGATGTCCATGACAACTTTGGAATTCTGTATAAAATTATTCAGCAGTATGAGAATACAGAGTGTTTAGAAGGAAGTGAAAAAGAAACAAAGGAGGAAGTTCAGAACAAATAACAAGAAAGAAAAAGATAAATCTCTGTAATGTAAAGGGAATACATACTATAAAGGAGACTGCTTTGTTATGTAAAAAGAAGTTATATTCTTACCATAATGTTCCATCTGTGTTGCCCATCTTCATTTTTCATTAACTTGTGGGTCTCGGTTCTGACACTTGGAACCAGCCATCCACTCTCCAAGCATGAGATTCCAGAGTTTAGATCCTCCCTTCTACCCATAATGCCCAGCCCCCCTAAACTACCTCAGATCGAGTTTGCCAATAGCATAAACACCGCAAATGTCTATCCTATATAAAGATGATCATTCAAGATTATGAGAAAGGAAATCAGGAGCTCAACTTGAAGGAACAAAAGTTCCTCTGACAGTTCCACCAGGTCTCCTAAAGACTGGAAGGGGAAGGGTGGAGGGATGGTTAATGAAAAATGAAGATGGAGAGCACAGATGGAACATTAGGATAAGAACATAACTTCTTTATCTGATGTTGTCATCTTCAGTTTCATTAACCTGTGGGACAGAGTCCCCAGCTACAGAGAAACCCCATGTGGCTCTCATGGAAGGATATTCTAGAGTACGACAGAGCCAAATGCACTCCTGCATCTGGAAATAATATCCAAATTATAATGCAAAACAAATGTATGAAGATTTGACCAGGTAGCTGCAGCACAAATATCTTCAATCAAAACCCTTTACCAAAAGGCTTGAGAAGTCACCATAGACCTTGTAGAATGAGTGTTAATAGGACCTGGCAAGGGTATGTTTCTGGCAGAATAGACAAAGGAAATACAGTCTCTCAGCCATCTAGACAGAGTAACCTTCGTAATGGATTTTCCTTTCTTTCCCTCCATGAAATATACAAACAACTGCTCAGATTTCCTGAAGGATTTGGTTGTAAGTAGAAATGCAATTTCCTATGTATGTCCAGCAAATGAAGGGTATACTCTCCTTTATTCTGATAATTAGGGGAAAAAAGGAAGATTGACAAACTCAATAATGTTCCCCTCCTTAGGCAAAAAAGATGGGTTTGTATGTAAGGTTTGCAGTCTTTGTGAAAAATTAAGTACAGGAATTTAGAAGAAAGCTGTTGAAGTTTGGACACTCTTTTCATGGAGATGATAGCCACTAGGTAAAAGGGTTTTCCAGACATAAATTTGAAATCATCTGTATCCAAAGGAGGATTAACCATTACTTGCAGAATCATAGTCAGGTCCCATCGAGGGGTAGGGTCTTTGATCAGTGAGTGACGCAAAAAGGTGTCTCTAAGGAAGGCTTTACAAAGTTTAGATGATGCTGGGGGAAGAATCTAGGCCTAAACGAAAGTTGGAAATAGCTGTGAGCTGGACCTTAACAGTAGAGTAGCTAGCGCCATCATGGAAGAGGGATGTAAAAAATAAAAAATCACTATGATAGGAGCCGTGAAATGGTCTACTTGTTTCTGCTGCCCCCAAATGGAGAACCTTTTCCATTTACATTTATAAATCCTGGGGTTGAAGACCTAAGGGAGGAGATCAGAATTCTTTGGACAGGGGAAGAAAGCCTGAGACATATTGTCATCATCAGAATTGGAGAAACCATGTGGTTATATTCAAACCCTAAATGTCTGGATGGAGATGCCCTGACGGGTGAGAAAGAAGGTCCAGAATTGGCTCCAATCTCAATAATGGGCATATCAGGTGAGACCAAAGAAATGAGAATGAGTTTTGTTGGGGCCAGAGGGGGACAATGAGAATTACCTTGCTCTTAAACCTGAGATTCTTCTGTAAAAACTTGGGAATTAATAAACGACAAGGGAAGGCATAGAGAAGACTGGGAGGCCAAGCATGGACTAGACCATCTCCGAGTGACTGTCCCTGTGGAGGGATCAAGGCAAAGTACCTGCTGCATTTGTTGCTGAGACAGGATGCAAATAGATTGCAGAAAGGTTGACCTAATTTCCAAAAGATCAAATCTGCCGTGGATTGATTCAAAGACCACATGTGAGGCATCAGTAGCACTCAGCTGTGCCTGTCTGCTAATATGTTGGACTCTCCTGGAATGGGCAATGCTATCAGAAAGCGGTTGGTAGAGATCACCCACTGCTATACCCTCATTGATTCCCAAAATAGGGGTAGGACATGGTTCCCCCCTGTGTGTTGATGTACCAAATCACAGACATATTGTCTGTTTGCATGGCAATAGTCCATGGAGGTAGAAGGTTGTAAAGATCTTGCAACCTTAGAAGAACTACCTTCATTTCCATTATGTTGACATACAAGTTGGTCTCCTGGGTCATCTACATGCCTTGAAATGTCCGACCCAGACTGTACCCCCCACCACATCTGGGAGGCATCTGTGGTCACCTAGGTGTTTGAAGGAAGGAAGATGAATGACCATCCTTGATAAACGTCTGCGGAGTGTAGCCACAAAAGCAAAGAAGCCTTGCATACTTGGGAGAGTTTGATGGGGATTCCTGTGAAGAGACCATTGGACCTTAAGGTATCATTTGCATATATCCCATGCTAACACTAATACAAGAGGTTTTAAGGAATTACACAGTGGAAAATCTAGCTATCGATTTTTTTCTTGTAGACTTTACTGATTGGTTTGTCTGTGTGACTTTAATCTTTTTTTTTAGTTAGTTGGGATATTTTGCAGAAACCCTAATGGTTATGGACAGGTTATGGACATCAGCTGGGTACAAGAACCTTGTATTTCCAGAGGTTAGCCAAAGAGTCCACGTATTCTGTGCTGATGAGGCCTAAAGAAGGCTGAGGCATGCATGTACACAGCTGGTGGAGTTTGGCTTTATTAGCCTGAATTTGTCCTTAATGGACATCGAAAGGAAAAAAGTTATGGACATTCAGAACTGCCATACAACTTAAACACCTGCTGCCCTAAAGGTGTCATTTGCATATATCTCATATTATCTCTAATACAAGAGGTTTTAAGGAATCACACAGTGGAAAATCTAGCTTGGCTAGTTTTTTCTTGTAGATTTTACTGATTGGTCTGTCTGTGTGACCTTGTTACTCATTGTTTTAGATAAGGAAAAATCTGGAATCCTTGCAGTCTGGGGTGCACTGCCACCACTGCCACACATTTGATGAGCACCCTGGGGGCTGTGGTGAGGCTAAATGGGAGTGAGTTGAAGTGGTAGTAACTGGCTCCCATTCTGAAACATAGATATTGTCTGGAGCATCTGTCCATCTCTATATGGTGGTACACGTCTTTCAGGTCTACAGATCACATCCAGTCATTCATCCTCAGAAGAGGTAAGATGGACTGAAATGTGACCATCATGAACTTCATGGGCTTCACCGACTTGTTCAAGGTGTTCAAGTCCAGAATTAGCTGTAACTCCCTTGTTGTTTTGGGCACCAAAAAGAATCTGGAGTAAACACCCGATCTGACTTGATTAGGGAGGACCTTTTGGATGACTCTTTTGTTTGGTAGTTTTTAATTTTCTAAGACTGCATCCTCCCTCTAACTGGGTAGAACACTGGGGAGCATTTTTTTTTTGTTTGGGAGTTCCTAAAAAGGGAATATAGTATACACTGGATATGATCCTTTGCACTCAGCAATCATTTTGATGGCCTTCCAGACTGCTAGGTGCAGGGAAAAGTACTACCCAAACTGAATCCACAGGAAGCCAGCCAGGCAACCATTCAGGAGCTTTGGAAGGGTCGGTCTGAGAAAGTTTCTAGTGACCCTTGGCTTCATGGACACTGCATCTTCCATTTTGGTTGTTCCCCCCTCTGCTCCTGGGGGAAAATCTTCCTGTACATCTTGAAAAGGACCGTGTTACTTATGAAACCATGTTTTTTTACTCCCATGCTGGTTCCTGGAAAAGGACCTTTGTGGGATAGGCAAACAGATACAGACAGCAGACAGGGTCTTTCCATCCTTTTCTCTGCAGGAGAGTGTGTCAAGAACGACCCAAGCAAGGTATAGCCATCAAAGGGGACATTGATAAAGGACTGTTTGAAGGACTCCACAAAGTCACACAGCCTCATCCAGGCATGGTGCTTAATGGCATTGCCTGAGCCAGCTACCATTGAAGTACCCTCTGCCATGTTGGATATCAGCATCATGGACACATTAGCCAGTGATTGAAGGATGGCCAGTCAGGAGAAAAAGGTCTTCTGTTGCTCTGCAGACATGGACTCAGAGGATAAGCTAGAAAGTTCCTTCACCAGATCCCTAACAGCCTCATGAACTGCAATCAGTAGTTTAATGCCCTCAAAGTAAAGGGGGAAGAGGCATAAACCCTTTTCCCAAATGGAAATCTGTAGAATGCTCCTGATTCTCTGTTGAGAGGGTGGACAGAAGAGCTCTCTCTTGTGCATGCTCTTTCTTGTTAGCTGCCATGACAACCATAGTATCCAGCATGTTACCCTTGGTCGAAAAGGTCTTGTCTGAAGGTGTACTCAAAATCTTGTCAACCCGAGTGGGGATCAGCTCTACCATATCTGGCTTCTTCCATGCCCTTGCAACAGTAGCTTAATTAGTGGTTCAGCAGGGGGGAAGACACCTAAGTACTAGATAGATGTGGTAGACCCAAAAGCCTCCCACAGAAGTGATTCCTCAGGAGAAGGGTTGTGGGCAGACCAGCCACCTCTCTGCCATAGGATTTCTCAAATGTCTCCAAAGGACACTTCATCAGGTAGTGACCTAGGGAACCCTTCTCCTTTCTCAAAATCAGTGTTAGTGGTGAGAGATTCCATGGGGGAATTCATGTGCCTCCTCTTACACAATCTCTTCAGGGGACCTTCTCGATGGGGTGCTCCAGGGAGGTGTTAGAAGACTTTCAGGGATCCACAGAATGGAGGTAGTCAGGACTTTCCAGGCCTGGCTGTCCACATGGCAGGCTTGAGGCTTCAAGCACCAGACCAGAATGGGAAAGGGGAGGTTCCAAGGAGGTGTGTGCAGAGGCTGTCTTAGAGTGGGAAAGAACCCTCTCCACCACCTCGAAAGAAGAAGGGATCTGACCATCTGAAATCAGTCCTCTTGGGGCCAAAGCCACCAAAGCAGTCACATTCAGAGGGCTCAAGCCTTCCACTCCAAAGGGGGAATTGGAGCCAAGCTGTCAAAAGCTGATGCCCTGATGGGGAGATATTGCTCCAAAGACTTGGGAATTGACATTAACCCCCCAGTAGCTGACCTCAAAGCTGCAGTACCAAGACACACTAGGAACTGATGTAGTTTGGGCTGAATGCATTGAGGAAATAGTCAGAGATGATAAAGGAAACTCGATCAGCTCTGACACCCCAGTGCCAGAGACCAATGGAACCAAGGGCTCTGACACAGAAGGGTGGGTTGGAGAATGAGCTACTAGTCAGAACAGTGAAACATTCTTGGATACACATGTGGATGGAGCAAAGACAAGCCCCAACTGGATTTGGGCCATGAGGCACTGCCTCATCAATCTGCCCATATCTTTGGAGCTAAGGCTTCAGGAAGACCCAGATGAAATGGAGGAGGGGCGTCTTGGAAATCTCCTGAGTGAAAAGAAGGGAGACATCCTAGACAGTTTGGTCAGAGCCAAGCTTGGAGCCAAGGCAAAAGCTGGAACTGGCACAGAAGTTACACTAGGCCCTTAAGCCATGGAAGATAATTGGGAAAGAGGGGAGGAGATAGAAGCTGAGGACCCTAGATTTGGAAGGGTCAGCTCCAAGACTCTCAGAACCTTCTTAAGCAGCTCCGAGGAGGACCTTCTTGGATGAGCATCACCTGCTCTTCTGGGCCTCCCAAGACTTTTTTGAGGGGGGTTGAGCCCTCAAACTTGAAGGAACACCTGAAGAGGAGGAAGGAGGGAGAAAACCCTTAAGGATACATTTGCTCTTCCTATCTACCAAAGCCCTAGGATGGAACCCTTTGACACCTCATAGTGGGCATCCAGGTGTGCAGGCCCAAGGCAGTACATGCACTCCCTGTCAGCATTAGACAGTGGGATCTTATGCCCACATCAAGTCCATTTCTTTAAACCAAGGAGTTTCTGATCAGCCATAAGGACGATAGAAAGAGGAGTCGACAGATAAAGGAAAAATGGCTTTTTATTTTAAGCTAAAAAGAGGAAGAAGAAAACTTTGGTGAGAGAAACACAATTAAATAGAGGAAAGAAAAATATCCAGAGACAGAAGAAAAAATACTTACAGGTAAGGAAGGTAAAGTAGGAAGGCAGAAGAAGAAAATAGCACACAAAATATTCAACAAGCACTCACAAAGTTGAAGAAATTCACAGAGGAGCTCAAAGCCCAGGAACCTTGTTGCTGAATGAATGCACAGCAAACAATATCTGAGATAGTGTGGGAGAATGGTTCATAGGTTCATAGGTAGGTACTAGGCTATTGGCCCAAGGGCCTATGTAAGCCTAGCCAACAAGGTTCCCTGGCTTATGCCACCCAAGAAAGCTATTTTCCTGTACCACTGTCAAGCAGAGACACAGAAGTGATCCCCAGGGTATATTTCCTATTTACCATCCACTCATCAAGATTTTTCTTGAAGAGTGCTAATGAAGAACTTTGCTTGACATAGATGGATAACCTGTTTCAGAGTATGGGAAGTCTCTGGGACATGAATCTATCCCTCCAGCATGTCCTGTTTATTGTGGTGACAAGGTTTAGGTCCCTAGACCATGTAGCTCAGAGGGATTGGGATTTCTTTAGGTGTAGCATGTCCAACAGCTCTGTGTTTGACATAGCTTTATATGTTAGGCAGAGATCACCTCGGAGTAGGCGATATGCTATGGAGTAAAGCCAGAGTTTTTTGAGACAGTCAGTGTAGGGCATCTGTTTGAGGCCAGTAATCCTCTTTGTGAGGTACTTCTGTGGCCTTTCCAGCTGCTGCAGATGTCTTGTGAGGTACATTCCAAAAGGGGCATTGCACTCTATAATGGGTCTAATGAGTGTCAAGTAGAGGGGAACAATGACCTCTTTTTTCCTGGATGAGAACCCTTTTATGATTAGGTGTGCCACGTAGAAGGACTTTCTGACTACTGTGGCGATGTGACTATCAAAGGACAGACTGCTGTCCACCTGGGTCCCAAGGTCTCTTATCACACATTCGGTGTTAAGTAGACTGCTGTCTCTGAGGTAGTTCATGGGTACAGAGTTTTTACCAAAGGGGATGACAATGCACTTTTTGGCATTGAGCTTGAGGCCATGGCTTTGACAACAGGCATCTGTCTCAGCGAGGCCCTTCTGAAGGATTTCCACATCATTTGGGGACTCGACTATGGTTCCTAGTTTGCAGTCATCTGCGAACTTCGTTAGCCAGAGGCCTTCTTTGTTAGCCTGTACTTCAAAGAAGTAGATATCAAACAGGAGAGGTCCCAGGACTGAACCCTGTGGTACTCCACTTGTCACTGGTTTGAGGTCAGATTTGGAGTGTGCAACCTTTACAGTGTGGGTTTTGTCAGTGAGCCAGTTGGCAACCCATCTTGTGACATAGGGATTTATACCTAGTTTAGTGAGTTTAGCTATAATTCCAGAATGAGGGATGGTGTTGAAGGCCTTGGCGAGGTCAAGATAGGCTTTGTGAACCACCTTACCCTCATCTACGACTTTGGAGACTGCCTCAAAGAAGTCGTTCAGGTTCAGGAGGCATGATCTGCCTTTCACAAACCCGAACTGGGTGGGATCCAGAGTTTGGAGGTTACCAATGTCTTTGTTTATGAGTTCCATGATGATACGTTCCATGGCCTTGCAGACCAGGCTCATCAGGCTAATAGGGCGATAGTTCTTGGGATCAGTGGTGGCTCCCCCTTTGTGGAGTGGGATAACTGTTGCTGTATGCCATTCAGTGGGCACAAAGCCTGATGTGAGGCTATGATTGAACATGGTGCTTAGGTGGGGAGCCAGTTCATTCTGAAGTTCATGTAAAATGCAGCCTGGGATGTTGTCCGCTCCCATGGATGCTGTGTTTTTGGCTTTAGAGAGTGCAGCTTTTACCTGCGTAGTTGTTATTACAGGGAATCTGCATTCTTCCTTTATAGATATGGGCCCTTTAAGAGGGTAAGGGGGGGTAAAGTTAGCACTGACCCTATCTGCCAGGATGTTGGCAATATCAGTTGGTCCTGTAATTTTTGTGCCGTTGTGCTGTAACTCAAAGCAGATCTGGGTGTTGCCATTGAGGTTCTTGACATAGCTATAGAATGCTTTTTGGTTGTCCTTAGATTCAGTGGCGATTTTGTTTTCTTAGCTAGTTTTGAAGGATCTTATAAGGGATCTCAGCTTCTTACTGAGGCTGACCAGGGAGCTCTTCCACTCATGGGATTTTACTCTCTTTTGAAACAATTTCTTCCTTCTGTTGTACAGTTTGTTTATGGCAGGGGACCACCAGATTGTTTTCTTTTTTTTTGGAGGATAGCATCTTGGTTCTGTTTTTATAGCATGATCCATGCACTCGTGTAAGTGCTTATAGAGTGCATTTGTGTAGGATTCAGCAGTTGTAACTTTATTGTCCATCTGCATGGGTGTCATGGAGTTCGCCACTTCTGTCTTAAGAAGCATGAAGTTGACTTTGGAGAAATTTTTTGCCATGGTTTCCTTAATTGGGGTGGGGGCAGGATGTGAATATCAAGGGTGATTAGCTTATTTTCGGATTGGACCAACTAGGAGTTGACTTCAGGTGTGGAACACCGATCACTCATGTTGGTAATGACTAGTTCTAGGATATTATTGACCCTGGTGGGGGTGTGGATAAGTTGATCCAGGGTATTGGAGTTTATGAATTCCAGAAAGCTTTGTGTGAAGGAGTTGGTACATGAGTAGTTTTCCCAGTTAATGGTGGGGTAGTTGAAATTGACCATTATTAGGGTGTTTGGTTGAACCTAATATTTTCCAGTACATCAAGAAAAGAGGAGTGGGAATCTTGGGGCATGGTGGGGGATCTGTAGCATGCTACAATTTGGATTGCAGTTTTGCCCAGAGTTAGTTTTACTTGGATAACCTCAGATGCATTATGCTGAGCAACTAGCTTGGAGGTGTGGATATCCTTAATGAATATGGACACACCTCCTTTTTGGTGTTCCGGTCCAGGTTACATGGCCAAAAAGTGTGGTATGAGTTATAGCCTGGGGTGCAGGGGTGCTCTCTGGAGCCTTGACCCAGGTCTCAGTCACTGCACAAATATCAATGTTCTCCATTTTAAGGAGTGCCTCGAGTGAGTGCATTTTGAGATTTAGACTTCTAGCATTGATCAGCATTACCCTCAGTTTTTGCTTGCCTGTTCATGTTATGGTGGTGAATTTGTCATTTGAACCTTGCCTAAAAAAGGCATTATAGGGGCGACAAGAGCCTTAGCCAGTATCTGGAATCCTACGGGTTACAGGTGCAGGCCATCTCTTGCAAAGTATGGTGGCCTATCGACCATGTCATCCCAAGCAGACAGATACTGGATCCCCCTAGAATGACACCAAGAGCTCAGCCAATTGTTGAAGTCAGTCATTTGTCCTTGTACTGCGGTATCATTCTGGTCGATGGCAGAATGCTACTCAGGGCTAGGGTCATACCTGCCTGGGCTACAAGATCAGGGATCTCTTCCATGTCTCTTTTCATGTAGTCCAGGGAGGTGTGTCTCAGGTCATTCACACCATCATGGACAATGACAGAGTCATATTTGTACTTGTGGAGTGACCTGAGTGCGTGGGTTATGTGGCGGATCCTGGCACCCGACAGGCAGCTGACAGTAACCTTCTCCTTGTTTAGCCTGGTGAGTGGGCCATCAGTGTGCCTGACTATAGAGTCACCTATGACTAGTGTGTTGGATACGTTGTTTTGCCTTATTGGCTGTGGTTGAGTGGCACACTGAGTCTGTGGGATATGTGTCATTTGGGTTGTGTTGGGGGGTGGAAGTTGCTTGCGTTTCTGCTTTGGAGGTCTCTTTTGCTTGGGCAAATTATTATTGTGAGCTTCCACGAATGTTTTTGTGTTTCTATGTGTGGATTTTGGTGATGTAGATTTAGTGAGACTATGTGATAAGTGTGGTGTGGTGCAAGTATTTACCTTCTCATCTTGAATGTCAAGTTTGGTCTTGGTTGGAGAGAGCTTTACCTCCAGTTTGGCTAGATAAGTTCATCTCTCACAGGTTGTAGTGTTGGGTGGTAGGAGGAGAGGGTTGTCTGTGTACATGAGGCAATTTCTACATTGCTCCAAGATGCCCAGATTCATCGGATAGACAGGAGAGAACACTGGGAGCTGACCCTCGGACATGCCTGAATAAAAAACTATTTTCCTCTAGATAAGTGATGAAAGCGAGTACAAGAGCTGTTTTTCTCTAAGCAAGTGAGAAAAGTAAGTGCAAAAATGGTTTTCCTCTAGGTAATGAGGAAGGTTTAGTGCTATAGTAATTAGTAGCTTATTTAGTGCTTACAACAAGTTCTGAACAAGTGCTGAGCACGAATAAGCAAATTCAAGTGCTAAAACTAAGAATCTGTACATGCACTAGACTAGTTACTGGAAAGAAACAAGTGTAAATGTAGGCTTTCAAATCAGAAAGTTGAGAGAGATGGAAAAGATTGCCCAGATGGCCAATAACTACAGTTTCTGGGCCAGAACCACTCCTTAGGTGGTGGACAGGTTACCTAGTGCTTACCACTCCCACTGATAAGCTAGAAGGCTTCCCTCCAACACAAAAAGGCTTGGCGGGGGCGCTCAGAAGCTTACATACAGTCCTGGATACAGCAAATCTATAACTGGATTACACTAGTTACAGGAAAGAAAGGAAACAGGCCTACAGTTATTATTTTTGTTTTACAGAAAAGTAGCTAAAACAGCAGTAAAAACAATTCAAATGCAGTGCAAGCTAGCACACTTGAGTATGTAGCAATATTAGACCAAACACAATTTAAAAAAAATGCAATTAAATTAAAAATGCCTAAAAACTAGTGCAGAAGGAGTATATTAGGTAGAATGTGGTAAAGAGATGGGACTGGGGGGAGTGTCCCAGATCAAATCTACAGTGGGGTGGGAAACTGCAAAAGCCACCAAATTTAAACAACAAACCAAAGATAGGGAGGATGGGTAGGACAAAACACTTTCAGCAGAGATCTGCAAAACTATACAGTGAATCAAAAATAACAGTGCACAGCTCTGAATAAAATTAGTCCAGCAACAATTTACAGTACACAATTCTGAAGAACCAAAAAATATACTTAGCTCTGTATATTTCCAGATAGTTTGAAAAGAGTTCTGTTAGACACAGTTTCCAGCAATAATATGCAGGCTGTTCATAGGTAGGTTCATAGGTAAGTACTAGGCTATTGGCCCTAGGGCCTATATAAGCCTAGCCAAAAAATGTACCCTGGCTTTCGCCACCCAAGAAAATTATTTTCTTGTGCCCCTGTCGAGTAACTAACAGGATCTATTATTATGCAAGTAATCCTTCAGATAGTCAGATGACACAAGCTGTAAAAAACAGTTATACCAACTTAAGACACAGCAGAAAATAGGAAGAGGTGGGACAACACACATTCAGCAGAGATCTAAAAACTATACAGTGAATCAAAAATAACAGTGCACAACTCTGAATAAAATTAGTCCAGCAACAATTTACAGTACACAGTTTTGAAGAACCAAAAAATATACTTAGAACCGAGACCCACAGGTTAATAAAAATGAAGATGACAATATCAGGTCTCACAGATTACAGGGAATGGTGACATTTTTCTATCAGAAAACCTTCAGTCTACATAAAAAGGCAGCCTATTTCCAAAAAGCTAAGTAGAAAAAAGAGGCAAGGGGCAGATGAAAAGGAAGAAATCAAAACGGAACATGGAAGGATTGAATAACATTACTGTAAGAAGAAAAGAGGAGAAAGATAGACATTGACAACGTGGCTCAAGATGTGGATGTAGAAAGCCAGCTGGATGAGAATTGCAAATGTAATACACAATGAAAACATGATATTGATAGGACTAATGGTGATGAAGATCATTCCTTTGTAACAATTGACAGAGCAGATATTATTGAATTAGACGTGAACGATTCTTCAGATCTGGTCAGAAAAGATATTCTTGTAATTGCAGATTCAATTATTAGAGGAACTAATATTTATATTTGCATTGATGATAATGCACATTGAATCATGTTATGCTTGCCAGGAGCAATAATAAATGATGTGAGACTCACCTTAGAATGCCTTAATGTAAGGAAGTATGGATCTGGTTTAATCATGTCGGTACAAATGATTTAATCTGCAAGGACTCTCTGACTGCTAGTATGGAATTTACAACCCTCTTAGATAGCATAGCATGTACGGGTGTTAGGATGTATTTTTCACAAGTCACATATAGAAAGGAGAGTCAGGTCACCGTGAATGAAAAGATTTTTTGTGTAAATACCTACATGAAATGTCCTGTTTTAACAAATGGAAATGTGTCCAACATCTGAGCCTAATTTGGGGCACATATGTATTCAGACAGGATGGTGTGCCTTCCTCAAGCTCACAGAAAATTATTTTTGCAGCAGATATTTTTCACTGTTTGACAAACACAAGGCAGGATTTTTGCCAGGACAAAAATGTAACAGTTCACAGATAGCAACATTTGAATCATCACTGATGGTTGTTAATGCTAGGAGCATTAATAATAAAGTTTTATTATTTGAAAATGTGTTAGGTACCCACAAGATTGATGTTATTGTTTGTAAAACATGGTTAAAGAACAATGACTGTTCTGTCAGGGTATAAATGTTTTTACTGTAACAGACATCATAACAAAAATCAGGTGGAGATGTCATGATAGGGATTAAAGAAAATTATGAGACCTGTGATTACTACATTCTCAATGATAACACCAATACAATAGATTGTGTAACTATGACAATAAAGAAAACCTTGAAACATATAACAATTGTTGGAGTGTATAGAACACCAAAGTCAAGTGGTGATGACCTAGAGGAATTCATATATTGTATGAAACACAGGAGGGAAGAATAATTATGTCTGGGGACTTAAATTTACCCGAAACAGACTGTAATAATATTGATTTAATAACATTTGCAAGAAAATTATTCATAACATATGTTCAATGTTCGTGAACAAAAATTGCTTCAGATTGTGAAAAAAAAAAAACACCAGGGAAAGGAACATACTAAGCATTGTGTTCCTAAAGAAATTACTGTTACTTCATGTCAAGTTTTATGTTGATGTGCAGTGATCGTGGGGTTATAACGGTTCATAGGTTCATAGGTTCATAGGTTCATAGGTTCATACTAGGCTATCTGCCCAAGGGCATTTATAAGCCTAGCCCATAGTTATGTGGCTTTCGCCACCCCTTTAGTTTGAATAAAAACTATGCCTATCATTTTTCTGTGCCTCTGTCAAGCAGTGACACTGAAGTAATCCCTGGGGTATATCTGCGATCTCCCATCCATTGGTCAAGATTCCTCTTGAACAAGGCCAGCGAGGTGCTCTGCCTCACAAGTACCGGGATTTTGTTCCACAGCATAGGGAGTCTCTGGGTGATGAATCTGTCCCTTCAGCACATTCTATTTATAACCGTGTCAAGGTTTAAGTCTCCCGCCCTTGTGGTTCTGAGGGATCTAGATTTTTTGAGGTGAAGCATATTCATCAAATCTGGGTTTGACATGGCCTTATATGTCAGGCACAGGTCACCTCTGAGCAAGCGGTATGAGACTGAATAAAGCTGGAGTTCTTTCAGTCGGGCAGCATAAGACATATTTTTGAGACCCTTTATCCTTTTGGTGAGGAACTTTTGGGGCCTTTCAAGCTGCATCAGGTGTCTGGTCAGATACATTCGAACGGGCATTGTACTCAATCATAGGTCTAATGAGTGATGAGTACAGGGGACGATGACCTCCCTTGATCTAGATGTGAATCCCTTCATGATCAGGTGGGCGATATAGAAGGTTTTCCTAACTACTTTAGCAACATGAGTGTCAAACGAAGACTACTGTCAACTTGGGTCCCCAGATCCCTGATGACTTTTTCTGTGCTCAGTGGATTGTCACCTATATGGTAGCTAGGGGTAACCTTGTTTTTCCCGAAGGGTATGACTATGCATTTTTGGCGTTTAACTTCAGGCCATGGCTCTGGCACCAGTTATCCGTTTCTGTGAGGCCCTTCTGGAGGATATCTGTGTCAGATGTGTTTTCGACTATGGCCCAGTTTGCAGTCATCTGCAAACTTTGTCAGCCATAACCCTCCTGTGTTTGCTTGTACTTCAGAAAAGTAGATGCCGAACAAGAGTGGACCCAGGACTGAGCCCTGTGGGACACCACTTGTGACAGGCTTTGAGTCTGACATGGCTCCAGCAACTCTGACCCTGTGGGTTCTGTCGCTTAGCCAGTTTGCAACCCATCTTGTGATGTATGGGTTTACATTCAAGCTGATGAGTTTTTCGATGATACCTGAGTGGGGTATTGTGTCGAAGGCCTTTGCCAGGTCGAGGTAGGCTGTATGGACTGCCTTTCCTCATCAATGGCCTTGGTGACTGCCTCGAAAAAGTCAACCAAGTTTAAGAGGCAGGATCTGCCTTTGACAAAGCCAAACTGGGTTGGATCCAAAGTCTGCAAGTTCCCTATGTCTTTATTTATGAGTTCCATTATGATCCTCTCCATGGCTTTGCAGATAAGGCTTGTCAAGCTAATGGGGCGGTAATTTCCAGGGTCTGTGGAGGCACCGCCCTTATGAAGTGGGACCACAGTCGCCGTGCGCCACTCCTTGGGTACGTATCCTGAGGTGAGGCTAAGATTAAACAGCTGTCCTAACTGTGGGTTTAATTCCTCATTGAGTTCATGAAGCACACAGTCGGGGACACCATCCGGTCCCATGGATGCTGTGTTTTTTGCCTTAGTGAGGGCAGTTCTCACCTAGGCATTGGAGATGTTTGGGGGCTACAATCCTCTGGAATTGATATCTCTCCTTTTGGGGGGGAGAAGTTTGCACTGAACCTGTCAGCCAGTATGTTAGCAATGTGTGTAGGTTCAGTAATTTTCACATCATTTTGAACTAATTCTGAGCATATCTGGGAGTTTCCTCCTAGGTTTCTAACATAGCTAAAGAAGGCCTTATGATTGTCTTTAGAGTCCTTGGCGATTTTTCTCTCAAAATTTGCCTTTGATGATTTTATGAGAGCTCTTATTTTTTACTTATAATGATCAAAGGTGTCTTACCTTTCAAGGATTTTGCTCTATCTTGTAGTAGCTTCCTCCTTTTGTTGTAGAGCTTGTTTATGGCTGGGGTCCACCAGACTGGACGCTTGCCTTTGGTACAGAGAGTCTTAGTTTTGTTTGGGATTGCCTGATCCATGCAGTCCTGTAGGTGCTGGTAGAAGGCATTTGTAAGTGATTCAGCGGTTTGAGTAATGTTTACCACTGGCTCAGGGGCCTTAAAGGAGACCACACTAGTTTTTAGAAGTGTGAAATCGGCTTTTGAGAAGTTTTTCACTGTGGTCTTTTTTGTTTCAGGTGGGGGCGGGATGAGGACCTCCAGCGAGATTAGTTTATGATCTGATCTCACCAGTGAGGGGTATACTTCCGGTGTTGAACATTTTGATCCCATATTCGTGATGATGATGGTTAATTTAGTGCTATATAATTCCACCAAACTGAAATCTAAACTAATGCACAGAAGATTAATTACAGATTATATGGAAGCAAAACAGTCATTAAGTATAACTAATTGGAGTTATGTGCTTAGTGGAAAAAGTACAGAAAGAACGTGGAAAGTTTTGAAAAAGAAATTGAGTGCAAAAAATCAAAAGAATGTTAAACATCAGGATGTAGGCATACTGAGGCAGGGGGATATATTTCCATAAGAACAAGATATCTGATTAAGGTGATAGATTAAAATATAAGACATGAAAAAGAGTTGAACTACAACTTTGAAAATTGAAATAAAGAAAGTGGATAAACAAATTAAGCATAATGTGAGACAAGATCAAGAAAAATTTGAAGAAAATTTATATAAAGATACTGATCATAAAAGGAAACCATTTTATAGATACATAAGATGGGGGAAGAGTAAAGACATACAAATTTGTAAACTGTGTGTAGATTCTAAAATATATTCTTAGACACAACAGATTTTTTATATATATATATATATATATATATATATATATATATATATATATATATATATATATATGTGTGTGTGTGTGTACAAAATCTTATGCAAGACAGTTTGGCTCCACAAAGTGGGTGATAAGTTGTTTTAGTTGTATGCTGGTAAACTCAGATACTGGAATCAAAATAGATTATATTGAAAAAGAACTATGGCAAACTGGATCCAAACAAAGCACTGGAAGGAGATGGAATAGTTAATAATGACCTAGGAATACTTCATCAGGAATTTATAGTACCATTATATCTGTTATTTACTAGATCGTATAAATATGGGGAGATTCATCAAGATTGTAGATGTGTTTACCAAACCTGCCTTTAAGGTATAGGGGAGTAAGACAAACCCAAATTTATATATACCCTTAAGTCTACTTTCATGTTGTGGAAAGAATAATGGAGAAGGTAATATTGCATAAGTTATTGTCAGAACTGGAAAGGCAGGCCACAGGATTTAATAAAATTCATGCAGGCACAGTGTTGAGCCTACATGGAATGTATCCATGTACTTGGCCTCGGTTCCCCCTCGACAGCACACCATGCGTATTACTAATGGCATGCTGCTGAGCAACAGCCAAGGAACATGGATATTGAAACAGTGTAGGGAGAGGTGTAGCAGCTACCCATGGCTGCAGATGAGTGTGAGACTCCCTGTAATGCTCCCCACCACTGTTGCAATGTTGTGACGTGTGTCATCTGCCTAATAAGACATTTTTATGATGTGCTATGTTCTTGTTAATATTTGTGTGTTTACTTGGTGAGGTGCGAAGTTCAGCAATGCCAAGCTGTGCTCACATATAGACAGCTGACATCCGACACACATCTAATAATAGAAACTGGATGTAATTAATTATCATAATTAAATTTATTTTTATTTTCTTTTTTATATATTTTTTAATTTACATTTGCGTGGCATGGCATAGAGTGCAGCAGAACTGAACAGAGCTCATAAATACATGCCTCACACCTGGTAGACATCTAAAAATAGAATCTGGATGTAATTAATTATTTATAGGTGTGCTTAAATGTGTTTGCATGGTGTAGAGCAGTGCTCAACAATGCTAACTGGTAACCTAGTAGTATATGTGAAGGCATACTAGTTTTTATAACATCCAACTAGCTTCATGGGTAGAGTTATGGTCTTCTATGTAGTAGGTACTGGATTTGAGTCTATAACAGGCAGAATATGTCTGTAAATTAATGTATTATTTTTCTTTAATTTCATTAAACTACAGTGAATTTTGGCACTGCTGCTCTATGCTAAGCACTGCTCATTCATACTAAGCAGCACATAAACATAACAGCTACTAATGTTTGAGTGGTGCTAAGCCTCACTACAACCATGGTTCTGCAAGTTCTCACACTCCTTGGCTTCACTTAGGTGAGTTGTGTGCTGCTAAACAACATGGTGCTTTTTTGAATGTTACTGAATGAAGTGTAAAGGTGGGAAAACAGCCTATATTAAGCCCAATAAGCGAGAATTCTGCAGCAGCCATTGGAGTTCAGTCAACTGTTGGTATGGCTGGCAGTGTTGGTGAAGGTATGCACTTTCAGGTGCAGAGGTGGGGCATTCAGGAGTGCAGGGTCATGGCCTAGCTCTTTATTAAAAAACATGAACCCTGGCTGATGCAGGGTGGATTCCAGCCCTCAGAGTGTAAGGCAGAGGCTTGGGACCATTTAGACAAGGAACTCACTAGTGTTATTGGTATCCCCCACACAAGTGAGCAGTGTTGTCACCATTTTGATAACCTGAAAAGGAGGGAGAAGGGAACCCTTGACATCTGGGTCCAGGAAGCTCGAGCTGGGAATGCTCAACAAGTATGTAAGTATGACTTCCTTTGTCTAACCAAAATGCAAGCTGAATGTCTGGTATGCATAATGGTGTGCTTCTCTCCCAACAGTTGCAGCTGAGAGGGCTCACAATGTCGAGTCCCATGCTAGATGCCCAGCCAGGTTGCATGATGAGCATGGTAAGTACAGATTTAGCATGCCAACTGTAGTGCAATAAGCAAGAAAGAGTAAAGCATTTACTGCAATAAAGTATATACAAGAAAAACTGTGCTGCAATAAATGGGCATGTAGAATTGTAGTGCAATAAATGTGCAATTAGAGCTGTAGAGCTGTAGTGCAATAAATGAACAATAAGAACTGTATAGAATAAAGCATTAGCAATACCAATAAATGTAAGTAAAATGTTGTTCAGCAGGATTGTGTTGCCAAAACCATTGTAATAGAGTTGTATGCATTGATTGTCTAGCGTAAGGTTGCTGCAGTCAAGTGTAACACTGTAATAGCTGTAGCCAGCAAAGCTAATAGTCTGCAAACTGTATTGATCAACTCATAGTACTGTTCAAGGCTGTCACCAGGCCAATATCAGTCATATAATGCTCTCTCTTCCTCAGACATCAGGTAATAAAGGTATATGGGTGAGGTAGCCCAGTACATGGGCAGATATAGTGTGTGGACTTCACAGATATTTCAAACTAATAACAATAAAATGTGTTGAGTAGCATTACTGATTTTAAGCTACAGATTTTTCATATATGCAGTATGGTTATATTCCATGCATGTGTGTTCTACTGTCACTGAAGTCTGTTATAACACTGTAATAGTACTAGAATGCCAGATGAATGTCCTGTAACTTGTATTGTTCATTTTATAGTATAGTTGCAGGTGATCTCCAGGCAAAGGTGATCTCCAGGCAAGTATCAGTCACTCAGTAGTCAGCAGTTACTCAGCAGCTCAGTCTGTTAAATGCTTTGTCTGCAGCAAATTTTGCCACACACAGTGATGGGTTTGGATCCAGTGGTATGCAGCACTAAAATTTCAGTATCAGTCACATAATGCTCACATTTTCTCTCTGACCAGGAGCACAACAAATATATAGGTGAGGTGGCCCATTTTATGAGCAGATATTGCATTTAGATTTCACCGAATATTAACATCAATACCAAGAATATGTTCATCAGCATTGTTGAGTCATAAATAAAGTGGTGTAACCCCAGTATGGTTGTATCCCTTGGATGTCTGTACTAAGTTGCTGCAGTCAATTATTACATTATTTGCAGATGTCCCCTGCAGTCACAGTTATTGGGTTCTACTCCCACACCTGCCAACTAAGGCATGGCAGCTGTCTAGTTTACTTACTGCACACAAACATGCATCTCAAGTGTCACAATTTTTTGTAATGTAATTAAAACTGCCTAATCTGTCTGTCACATGATTAGCAGATAAATTATTACCTGGAATGCAATGTATTACCAAATCCATTTACAGAACACCTGGGTAGTAATATAAGTATGTATTATGTGAAACTTTGTAGTGGTGTACCTGCATTTGTAACTGCTTGGCCCATATTGACCCATGCTAACAGCTTGAAAGGTATGTATGTGCCACATTAGTTATAGGAGAATTGTAGTCACTGTACTCAAACCTAACACTACATACCTGTAGAGTATATATTTTAGTGTTTTCAGGGATATAATCTGCAATGTCAGTAATGGAATGTTTCTCTCTCTCTCCCCACCTCTTATCTTCATTTATTTATTACTGTTATGTATTATCATGATTTAACATTAACATATTTTGTTAAACTAACTATATTTTGGAAAAATGTGTTTCATTGTTGATACATTTTATTATGATGCAATAGTAACATATTTGTTAATCTAACTGTTTTGTTGGCCCTATGGTTTACTTTTCACTGGCATGCTGTTACCATACTGTTATGTTACTTAATGTTGTGCAGCACATAATATACATTAATATGTATTTGGATGAATAACTATGATGTTTGATTCTGTTAATACTAACACTGGCTTGGTTATTACTAATCGTAACTTATTGCTATACCTCATTTACCACAGCATGTCAAGGTAGGCCAGTTCTGGCTGATCCCCCTACCTTGTCGCAACTGGCCATGGCACCGGGTACCAGCACATCTGGGACCCAGACTGGTGGTGGCCCCTCTGCTACCCCTGCAATACCTGCAGCATTGGGTAGTACCACCCCAAGGGACAAGGCCCAGCCCCCCTCTGGGACTGGTGACAGAGGGAGTGTTGTCACCCATGTGGAGCTGCCAGTCTTGGTGCACAGGATAGCACACCATGGCTATGACCACCACCTGTACCATATTGAGCATGCTGGCCACCTTGGTAGGGCAGCCTCACCCTGGTACCCAGCCTCCAGCGCAGCCACCCTTGGGACAGTGATGCAGCAGTCTTGACAGTCCCATAGGTGAGACATGAGTCACACTGCTGCCATCTGGAGGCTGTGAGACTCAGATTCCACAACACCCTCCCTGTCATAGGTTCATAGGTTCATACTAGGCTATCTGCCCTAGGGCATTTATAAGCCTAGCCAGAATGTGTTTGGCTTTCGCCACCCATTTTAAATTTATTTTGCTGTGCCCTTTTTCGAGGTTAGTATACTGTGCCTCTGTCTAACAGTGACACAGAAGTGATACCCAGGGTAAACCTATGATCTCCCATCCACTCATCAAGATTCCTCTTGAAGAGAGTCAATAAGGGACTCTGCCTAACCTGGACTGGGATTTTATTCCAGAGTGAAGGGAGCCTCTGGGTTATGAATCTGTCCCTCCAGCATGTTCTATTTATTTCAGTGCTGAGGTTCAAGTCTCTCGAGCGCGTAGCTCGATGGGATTTGGATTTTCTGAGGTGCAGCATGTCCATTAATTCCGGGTTGGACATGGCTTTATACATCAGGCACAGATCGCCTCTGAACAGGCGGTATGCCACTGAGTAGAGCTGGAGTTTCTTTAACCGGGCAGCATATGGCATCTGTTTGAGCCCTTTGATCCTCTTGGTGAGGTACTTTTGGGGTCTTTCCAGTTGCTGCAGGTGTCTGGTAAGGTACATCCCAAAAGGGGCATTGTACTCAATTATGGGCCTGATGAGGGATGAGTAAAGAGGCACGATGACGTCCCCTGATCTAGATGTGAATCCCTTCATGATTAGGTGGGCTATATAAAATGCTTTTCTAACTACTTTGGTCATGTGGTTGTCAAATGAGAGATTGCTATAAACTTGGGTCCCCAGGTCCCTAATTACTTCTTCTGTACTTAATGGACTACCACCTATGTGGTAATTTGTGGGCACTTTGTTTTTGCCAAAGGGGATGACTATACACTTTTTGGCATTTAGCTTGAGGCCATGGCTCTGGTACCAGTTGTCTGTTTCTATGAGGCCCTTTTGGAGGATGCTTGTGTCGGCTGGAGAGTCGATTATGGCACCCAGTTTGCAGTCATCTGCGAACTTGGTCAGCCACAGTCCTTCCATGTTGGCCTGTACCTCCGAGAAATATATACCAAACAAGACAGGTCCCAGGACTGAGCCTTGTGGGACACCACTTGTAACTGGTATGGAGTCTGACATGGCTCCAGCAATTCTAACCATGTGGGTTCTGTCCTTGAGCCAGTTTGCAATCCATCTAGTGACATAGGGGTTTATATTTAAGCTGGTGAGCTTATCTATAATGCCCAAGTGGGGTATTGTATCGAAGGCTTTTGCGAGGTCCGGGTAGGCTGTGTGGACCACCTTCCCCTTGTCAATGGCCTTGGTGACTGTTTCAAAGAAATCAACCAGGTTTAAGAGGCAGGATCTGCCCTTAACAAAGCCGAACTGGGTAGGATCCAGTGTTTGTAGGTCCCCAATATCTTTATTTATGAGGTCCATGATGATCCTTTCCATAGCTTTGCAGACCAAGCTAGTCAGGCTTATGGGGTGATAGTTTCCATGACCCGTTGAGGCACCACCTTTATGGAGAGGGACCACTGTTGCTGTACGCCACTCTTTGGGCACATATCCTGTAGTAAGGCTGAGATTGAACAGTAGTTTTATGTTTGGGTTTAGCTCTTCTTGGAGTTCATATAGGACGCAGCCCGGGACACTGTCTGGTCCCATTGATGCTGTGTTTTTTGCTTTGGAAAGGGCGGCTCTTACCTGAGCATCTGAGATGTCAGGGGGGCAGCACTCTGTTGGGATAGATATTTGCCCTTTTGGTGGGGAGGGGGGGGAGTTTGCGCTGAACCTGTCAGCTAGGATGTTGGCAATGTCTGTGGGTTCGGTGTATTTTTTGTCATTTTGGACTAATTCTGAGCATATCTGGGAATTACCACCCAGGTTCCTAACATAACTAAAGAAAGCCTTGTGATTATCCTTAGTGTCCTGTGCAATTTTTCTCTCGAAGCTGGCCTTAGACAATTTTATGTGTGCCCGTAGTTTTTTGCTAATACTGATCAGTGATGCCTTCCCCTTTTGGGATTTTGCTCTATCATTTAGTAGCTTCCTCCTTCTATTGTATAGTTTGTTTATCACTGGGGTACACCAGACAGGACGTCTGCCTTTGGAGGATTGGGTCTTGGTTTTATTTGGGATCGCATGATCCATGCATTCCTGAAGGTGTTCATAGAATGCGTTTATAAAGGATTCTGTGGTCTGGGCCGTATTTTCCACAGGCCCGGGGGCTTTGAAGGATTCCACCTCAATTTTGAGGAGTGTGAAATTTGCTTTAGAGAAGTTTTTCACTGTGGTTTTCTGGGCAGGGGGTGGGGTCGGGATGTGAATATCCAGTGAGATTAGTTTATGGTCTGATCTTACCAGTGAGGGATACACTTCTGGTCTGGAGCATAGAGTCCCCATGTTGGTGATGATCAGATCCAGTATGTTTTCCCCTCTTGTGGGAGTGGTAACAAGTTGTTCCATAGCATTTGAGTTTATAAATTCTAGGAACCTTTGGGCTAGTGTGTTGGAGCTAGAGTAATGCTCCCAGTCTATGTTTGGGTAGTTGAAGTCGCCCAATATAATGGTGTTTGGAGAGACCTTCATATTTTCCAGTGTTCTCAGGAAGGCTGAGTGGGGTTCCTGGGTTTGGGAGGGTGGTCTGTAGCAGGCTATAAACTGGAAGGCAGTTTTACCCACTGTTAGTTGCACATGGATAGTCTCTGATGCTTCGTGCTTTGCCACCAACCTGGAGGTGTGGGTATCTTTGATGAATATCGATACTCCCCTCCTTTTGTGGTTTGGTCCAAGTTTTGGGGCCGAAAAGCATGGTATGAGGTATAACCTGGTAGTGCTGGGGTGCTCTCGGGAGCCCTGAACCAGGTTTCTGTTACTGCAAAGATATCGATGTTCTCCATGCTAAGGAGAGTTTCGAGTGCGTGCATCTTGAGGTTTAGACTTCTGGCGTTGAGTAGCATTACTCTTAGTTTCTTATCCCTTGTGATACCTATGGAGGTGGGTTTGTCTTTTGAGCCTTGCCTAAAAAAGGCACTATGGGGTAGCAAGAGCCTTTGCCAATATCCGAAAGCCCAGGGGTGACAGGTGCAAGCCATCCCTAGCGAAGCATCGTGGCTTGTCGAGCATATCATCCCAAGCTGACAGGCATTGGATCCCCTTTGAATGACACCAGTACTTAAGCCAGTTGTTGAAATTGATCATCTTGTCTTCATATTGTGGCATCATTCTTGGTGAGGGTAAGATGCTACTCAAGGTCAGGGTCATACCGGCCTGGGCTACATGCTCAGAGTTCTCCTTTATGTCTCTCTTCATGTAGTCCAGGGAGGTACGTCTCAGGTCATTCACACCAGCATGGACAGTGACTGAGTCCAAGGTGTTCACCCCCTCATGTATCATACCCCACCCCTGACTGCTATCTTGCCTGTCTTGTCTGTTTGCAAATGCATCCCCATCTACCTAACTTACCTCCCACACATGTAGCTATTTTCCTTCCCCAACATTCTACTCTCACCTAAAAAAAAATGGGAACCTGTCCCAAAATAAATATTGCACCCCATACATAGCTCTCCATTTCACACATGTGTCCAATGGATACACATAATTTGGTCCAATTGGCTTAACAATGCAGTTATGTTGCCCACACCTCTCTCTCTCTCTCTCTCTCTGAGGTACAAGAAATTGATAACTATGATTCTTTCCTACACTGTTCCTGCACATCCCTCCCTGCCTTTCATTATGTTTTTCCCTCTTCACCACTTTCCAATCTCCCCTTTTTTCTTTTCTTTATAGTTTTAGTGCAGAGCTGCACAACAAGCCAGGTCATGCAGTTTCGCTAAGCTTAGCTAAATAGATCTATAATGACTATATGTGTTTCTAATAGTGTAAGACACATGCACAAAATAAACACCTGTGCCATGTTTTGAACCCAAACCCATCATGTATGCAGCATACTGCATTAACCTGCCACACCACACAACTCTAACTTAAAACAGGTGGTTTAAATAAAACACAGTAATTGCCAATTACAGTCATTAGATGTGTTTTAGCAGAGCTGCATGACATGCCTCACTGCACAAACTGGAATACAAATGTAATGGAATAAATGGGAGTATACCTTGAACTCTAGTGCAATAGTACACCACTAGACAGCCAAAGACATGATAATGGATGTAATTGAGGCCTGTGATAGGAGGTAAATGTGGTCTTTTATCAGCAACATGTAGAAGGTCACCTGCTAAGGCATTCATGGCAAAATACATATTCAACTGGGACCATGCACATGCTGATAGATGTAGTAAATATATGTCACAGCCTGTATGTGTGCACATATATTTTCCAAATATTCCCACTGTAGCAGTGACTCAGCAGCTCAGTCTATTAAATGCCTTGCATGCAGTATATCTTGCCACACACAGTCCTGGGTTCAAATTTAGTGTTGTGTTGTATTTCAAATACATTATTGTGAAGACAGCAATTAATAAATGACTCATCCACTCATTATCCGCACAAAGCATTGCAAAGTAAATAACTGCTTTTCACTGCTGGAAGTCATAGGCCTGCAAGTAAGGACACACATCATATATCTGTATAGCATTACTATATGTCACCTAGTACTCTGTTATTGACACAGTTGCCTAACATACATACCTTAAACACATGCCATAATCAGAATGTAAAGGGTAATCTCACCCTGGCTCTGCCTCTACACCAAGGCTGACCCAGCTGACACAGATACATCTACAGATTGCTGTTGTCCAAAGTGTTCACACTCACTGCCTATGTCTATTGCCTGCAGCTGTAGCCTGTGGTGTACACAGCTCTATGTAAAGGTTTCTGTTACAGACCTACCCTCTGAAATGATGTAGTCTCCTCACTCCAGTATAGTCCATCTCAACAGCTAAGAAAGGGGCCCTGTTCTACATGAAGGCCTTATATATTGCACAGTAGTTGTATGTCATTGGCTAATGATAGTGCAACTCAGCTATTTTTATATCAGAGTCACAGATTGGTTTAGAGACAATTGCCTGCTAATGATAGCAGCTGGCTATGGGCAAACATCCTGTATTAGACTTTCCTCACACAGAGCACACCTTTGCGAATCAGTACAAGTAGCACATTCCAACAGAGGAGTACTGCACTACACCAGGTATGTAACTGTTTTTTGTGTATAATAGGATGCAGATGGGAGGATAGATGTATGGGAAATAGGGAGTACAGCAGTAAGCTTGTAATAGACTTGTGGTAATGACATGTCATTGATACCCTGATGTCTTACACATACAGCGGATGTACAATATATCAGGGCTGCATTGTCTTTTGTCATTGTGGCACACCGGTGTTGTTGGACTGTCCAAGTATAGTGGTTATAATAGCACACTGCTATTTGTCTGGCACTGATCTTATGACATATTATTGGGTGGCTGGCCTTAGGGGACACACCACAGTGGACTGGAATGTTGGGTATATGGCTGTTGGGTGTATCATGTAGCAGAATCTCTCATGGCACACAGGGAACTACCTCAGTAAATAAGATACTATCTCAGTTGTATCCTCACACATAGTATGCTCTCACACTATGGAGTATGACAAGTGTGAGCAAGCAGTGGATAGTGCTGGCCATTTTGTTATTGCTGCATCTGTACATAGTGGACATCCATGTATTTGATCCTGTAATATGTTTCCCGTTTGGTGTGTTTCAGGACTAATGTATCACAGAAGGAATGCCCCCTTCTCAGATGCAGAGCATGAACTAATACTTCAAGGAAAATGGCAGCATCATCACATCCTCCTACCCAGGAGGAGGCATAACAGGGAACAGTGGGCTGCATTATTTGCAGACCTTTGTGCGGGATGTGAATGAGACTGGCCACCAGGACAGAACATATGAGTACATTCAACATCATGCTACAGACATGGTGAATGCTGCACGACGAAGGACAGCTGATGTAGCCATGGATCATGCATCACCAATTAATAGCCTGCAGTGAAACAACCACTCACTGCCACTGAGGAATTCCTGGCAAATCTAGGGACACACAACAGCTCCCATGCATCCATCACACCATACATTGTGGAGGTGGGTGCCACAGTGTCCATAGCAGAGGAGCATGCAGGTAAGCTTACTGTGATCACCATTGTAATACTGAAACAGTCATTCCATCAGGCTGTACATAACTTTATGTGAGTGTCATGTATATGTGCTATGGGGGTGGTTTAGCTCAGTTGTACACTCATACTCAGAATGTCAGCAATACATCAAGTAACAGTAGCTACTGTACATATGAGATGTGCAGGTGTTACCTTCTTGTGCTGCAACATGCAGTGGTACTGAAATTAACTCATCCTCACCTTTTTACAAGACCATCAGGAGTTGTCCAAGGCTGTGGTCATGCTTCTGGTAATAGGTTCATAGATTCATAGGTGTTTACTAGGTTAATGGCCACAAGAGCCTTTTTAAACCTAGCCATGCATCCCAAATCTCTGACAAGTTCTGATATCCTTGATAAGTGCAAGCTTGGAACTAGGAGATGAACCATTTACAGGTTACCTGTGTCCATTAGAGACATAGGTGCCAAACCAGGGATGAATTTCTGGTTTTCCATCCAATTGTCCAAGTTGCACTTGAATTGGGTTAGGCAGGAACTCTGCTTCGAGCATGGATAATTCAGGTGCTCTTTGTTTTGTGGATATGCAGGAGATCCATCAGAGCGGGGTCTGACAATACCCTGCATGTCAGGCATAAATCTCCCATCAACAGCCTGTAGGAGACAGAATACAGGGATTGGGCCTTGAGGTGGTCTGCATAGGACATTTTACTTACTCCCTGTATTCTTTTAGTGAGGAACCTCTGTGGACATTCCAACTGTTGGATGTGCCTGCTTAGGTACATACAGTGGAACAATGACTTCCTTGGACTCATACATTTGTTTATAAGTTGCACAACATAGAATCATCTCCTTACCACTGTAGACAAGTAGTGGTCAAAGGCTAGATTACTATATATGGGTGTCCCTAAGTCCCTGACTACTGGGTCAACTCTAAGGGGTGTGTTGTCAATATGATAGTTATCAGGAATGGATGACTTTACAAAGGTTACTATTATGCATTTCTTGGCATTTAGTTTTAGTCTATGGCTCTGTCACCAGTTGTTAGTCTGTGTCAGCCCCTCCTGGAGAACATTTGTGTCAGTGTGAGATTCAATGACAGGTCCTAATTTGCAATCTTCTGCAAATTTAGTCAGCCAGAAACCACTGACATTGGCCTTGACTTCTGAGAAGTAAATGTCAAAAAGGAATGGTCCAAGGACTGATCTCTGAGGGAATCCACTTGTGACTGACCTCTTTATAAAGGTGGACTCCCCATTTCTAACTTCCTGGGTCCTGTCTGTGAGCTAGTTGGCTATCCACTGGGTGGCATGCGGGTTTGTACCTAACCTCTTGAGTTTGTCAACAATGTCCGAGTGGGGTATTGTTTCAAATGCCTTGACCAGATCAAGGTAGGCAGTGTGAACAATTTTGCCCTCATCCATTGCTTTAGGTGACCTTCTTAAAGAATTCCACCAGGTTAAGTAGGCATGATCTGCCCTTGACAAAACCAAACTGGGTTGGGTCTAGTGTCTGGAGGTTTACTATATCTCTATTGATCATCTCGATGATAATTCTTTCCATGGCGTTACATATAAGACTAGTGAGACTTATGGGTCTGTAGTTTCCAGGGTCTGTAGAAGGCCCACCTTTGTGCAGAGGGATGACTTTGCCTTTCTTCATTCATGAGGCATGAAGCCTGTTTGGAGGCTACAGTTAAATAGTAATTCCAGAGGCCCTGATAGGTCATGTTTCATGCTATTAGAAGGCATCCTTCAATATTGTCTGGGCCCATTGATGAAGCTTGATAATGTTTTGTTATGGAACATACATTTGTTATTAAGGGTAAGGGCCAGGATAATTCCCTATGTACTGGTAATGTTGTGTATAACCAGAGTAGAATGTTTGTATGTTCCAGTCTGGAACAGTTACCTAAGTTTCCTAGAGTGGGTAATCACAGGAGTGTAGTTGAACAAGCAGAAACACTTTTGCAATTATAGTTCAGAGTGAATAAACCTCCTGGTTTATGTGAGGCAATTAATCTGAAATGCCTTATACATGCCATGAAAGGTAAATGGTACATATCTTAGGCATTGAAATTTTTATTTGTATATATTTATTAAGATAGGTGTACTGGATTTTATGTGTTGTTTTATCAGGTATAGTGTAATATTGCATACTTAAGTGGTACATTGTACTAGCCAAGTGTCATGTGATTTACCTGATGTACTTGTTATAAAGGCCTTGAGATGAATGTGTGAGGAAGTCTCTTGTGAAAGAAAGGGGAGATGAGAAGATGTGAGAGTAGTAATGCAGTTGTGGATCCTCATTATTATTACTCTTGGTGGGTTTTCCATACATAATAGTGCAGGTAGTAATGTACTGCTTTTGTCTTGGTTTCCATAGGTGACTGGGGAGGGGTGTTGGGGTCTCTCCACCACACCACCTGATGTTAGCATCTCTTTGGACTCTGATGATGATGGTGGCCACAGTGAGGCACAGGTGGGGTTGTTGTGGGCTGAATCTGTCCCAGAGGTTGGTATCCCTCTTCTGCCCCCATTGTCACCGTACACGGTCAGTATGCTCACATATACCCAGTCCCCACAAGCCTCATATATGGGGCAGTCAGAGGGTGAATACATTTAACAGGCCAGTGTGGCATCTATGGCTTCAGTAAGTGTAGACACTGGCCATAGCCAGAGAGCTGGCAAGGTCCTACACAAGCAGATTGACAGGGGTGCTCATAGGAGGACAGCTGTCCATCCACCAACTGCTATAGGTGTCACATCACGGGTCACTCACCACATGTTTCAAGCTGTCATGGAGGCACAGGAACATTCTGAATGGAACACCAGGTGTATGCTTATGTTTATGTATGTAGCACAATCTGACATCTCTGACTGCCTCCACTGCATTGGGGACAATGTTTGTCTTGGATGGCACATTGTCTGTGTTGGAACGTGTAGTAGGAGGTGGGTGTTGGACCAGTGGATGTAGGTCAGCAACACCATCTGCTGATAATCCATGTGGCCGTGCACAGTTATGCTCCCATAGTGGTAGTACAGGCAGCGCTACAGAGGGGCATGTGCCGTCTACACCATGATGTGGCAAGCCATGGGCACATGGTCCTGGGTGGTCCCATGGGGGACACTGTCCCAGCAGACAGCAATCACCATCAGGTACTAGCACTATGTCTGACCTTGTGAATGGTGGTGCCAGTGCAACTCCTGGTGCAGCCAGTTCCTGTGTGTATGGCCAGAGACAGTAAACTGTTAACTCTACCGTGTATGGTCCACATATGTCCAACATACACACATGTAGAGCTAGCACTGAGCTTGACTGTGTACACACACACACACACACACACACACACACACACACACACACACACACACACACACACACACACACACACACACACCACTGTCTCATGCAGGTCACCAACAGACATACACGGCACCTCTCCATGCTCATCTAACCTGCTCCCATTCCTGACTCACACACATGCTGTCAACCATTTGGGCCAGCCTATGCCTCCGGCAAGCCCACACATCACCCCGTGCAAGTGATGATACCTTTGCCACATCCCTATCATCCTTCCCATCGATGCAGGGGAATGAAGCTATGTGTTTGATGCGCATGGTGACTATATTACTTGACATGTACTTGTGTAATGCAGTATTGTTTTGCATGCTACTTGTAGTGGTCACCAGCATACACTGTATGTTGGCATGTGTCATGAGTACACAACATACTTTTGTGGACCTTATATTGTATGACGTTGTACTGGCAGTATTGTTACACAATGACAGGTATGTCACAGACCTGTCTATGTTTCTTTTGCAGGAGTCTGAAGGGATAACCTATGGACACATGGCAGCAGTGAAGCAGCACAGCATGCCATGGCAGCACAGCAGAAATATAACTTCAGCAGGGTACAGCAGTATATGTGCATGACTCCGTAGGTTCACAACTGTATGACAGTCTACCAAGGACAATGGTGGCAGTCAGCATACTCATGCATTCATAATTTGTGATAAGGTCTGCTACAGGGCAAGGTGTCACCTTGCCGGAGTGCATATGCTGCTTATCTGTAGGGAGCATAGTAGATGGCTGACTCATTGTAAGGACACTAGCCTACAATGTGACTTTAGTATTACATGCTTGTGGGAGACATTTGTCTAGCAGACATAAACATACCCTTGAAACAGGCCCTGCCTAATGGTACACAGTGTACCTCAGTGCACCTCAGTACATGCTGTTTTATTGGCTGGGCGGCTGTCATCTTAACACACAGTGTCTGCCTGAGTCCCTCTTGGACTGGAGCAATATGTGCTGGTCCTATACCGAGGTGTATACAGATGTTTCTGATTGTGATGGCTAGTTCAGTTCACATGTTCTATGGCCCAATAATATGATGTATCCTGCTGTAACAGCCTCACATACAAACATGGCCACATTCAGGCTAGCACCACTTCCACTCATTGCGTACACGACATGCCAAGGCACATACATACTGCAAGTTGGCTGTATATAGATTACAACACTTACCTATGTACTGGTACACACTACAGATTACAGTACCCAATGCATGCAGCACAACTCATGTCTGCTAGTACTGTCAGTGCAGAACATATAATGCTTGTTAATATCAGCAAGTCTTGTTGTTGTTAGTCATTTGTGGGGGGGGGGTGCACATTCCCCTCTAGAAATAAAATGATGCAAAACCCTAACTATGTCTACTTTACAAAGGTTATCATATGTATGCCATGGATACACGCACACACACACACACACACACACACACACACACACACACACACACACACACACACACACACACACACACACACACACATCATGTTGGGCAGAGTGCGATTGGAAACCCTACCTATCTAGGCTTATATACTATATATCACACTACTTACCACATGTACCACAGCTTAAGTCTGGCTATGACACTGTCAGCTGGCAGTCTTAAGGTGGATGACATCAGCAGACCTTGTAAAATAGGGCAGTGTGGAAGCCAGCACCAAGTTATGGGCCATAAAAGTGCATAACCATTGCAAGTGTATAGCCCATGAGGGCATGGCAGCTGTTTTGCAGAGGTATATATACACACACACACACACACACACACACACACACACACACACACACACACGCACACACATGCACACACACACACACACACACACACACACACACACACACACACACACACACACACACACACACACCAAGTGGGCTTCAGTGAGATTAAAAACCCGACCTATCTAGGCTTAGACACTATAGATCACAGTACTTATTGCATGCACCAAAGGTTACGTCTGCTGTATATGTGATTGCAGGCACAGTATTTTTGCATTACACAAACTAGGCTTGTGTTGAACAGCATCTGTGGCCTGCAGAGTGGTATAGGTTCATACTGTTATTTGCATCTAGTATCCTAGCAGTAAGATAACTGATGTTATCCTAGCTATGTGCGTACAGTTACCAGTATGGCCATATGCGGCTGCTTGCAGTTAGTTTGGCAACACTGTGGGCATGGACAATGTTCCCTGTCCATACATGTGTTGACATCATTATACATAAACCACCTGCTCACCTGTGTCTATCTCCATGGCGACATCCAGCAGGCACAGGGGTCTGTAAGTAAGTGGATTATGTACTGTTGCACCCTTACTTTGGATCCTTTGAGCAAAATTATGGCTGTGTGATAGTGGAGTTTACTCACCATTATTAGGGTAAGTCGGACAATGCAGACATCTACACACATATTTCTGTATATAATATGGATGTATATATAAATGTAGCTGTGTGTGTGTGTGTGTGTGTGTGTGTGTGTGTGTGTGTGTGTGTGTGTGTGTGTGTGTGTGTGTATCTATTATGTAGATATATGGGGGGGAGTCTATGTATCATTTTAATATATATATATATATATATATATATATGTGTATATATTTGACAATACATAGTGATAGATATACTATGAATGTGAGAGAAAGATACTGACAGATGGATATATATAAGTATATGCCTGTATGTATACACATTTATATATCAATGAAGGGCGAACAGAATTGCGCTCATGTTTGCTAAGTGAATGGGCATGCCCAGTGGGACTGTCAATACTTATAATGTGACTCCAGGCCACACCTACCTGTATACCAGTCCAGTACTACATATGTTGCAGACATTAACATCCATCCCCCTGTTTCTGCAGTACTGCACTTCACTCAAAATGTCCACAGCATTCCCCAGCTCTCTGCTGTACTAAATATGTGACTGAGATTGGTATTGTTACACCACCAACAGACTGACAGTCAGCACACCTCTCAACTTATAGTGCCTGCATATTTGAACTGTTTTTTACTGAAATTGGTACACCTTGTTTGCTGTAGCATAGACTAGATCCAGGCCTGCTGAATCTAGTTTTGTTTGTATGCTTGTTGTTTGTTTGCTTGTTATTTCCCTGAAACGCTAATTCCACCTAAAACGCGGCTTTTCAGTGCTTCTGTGGATCCCTAGTGATATCTGCATTGCTTACTGTACTTATTTCCTTGTTTCACTTGAAAGAAAGTTACTGTTTGTCGTTTTTGTATTTAAGTTACCTGTAACACATTGCATTTAAGTTACCTGGCACTTGCTCACTAAAGCAATTATATAAGTCAGCACTAAAAAATTAAAAGCACTACACCCTCACAAACTCCCCTTGAGTACCTTGTTCCACAGTGGCCCTTTTTTTTCAATTATAAAGGAATTCCCAATACTATTCTAGCATGTACAAAGGTCAGTTGTCAATCTCCTCTCCGGTCCAGCTGGTGGATCTGGGAATCTTGAGGCAATGTTACAACTACCTCATGTACACAGACAATCTTCTCCTCCTCCCAACAAACTCCAACACATGTGAGAGATGCAACCATATAGCCAAACTGGAGGCTAAGCTCTCTCAGCTCAGTACTGCCGTAACCAGTCAGGAAGAGAAGGAAACCACACTCACTACAATTCCAGTCTCATATAGACCTACCACGACAGCAAACCAAACACATAAACACACAAAAACATACTCAGAGGCTCTAAATAAAAATCTGCCTAAGCAGCAGAGACCTCCAAAGCAGACACCCAAGTAACCGCTACCCCAAAACAAAACACGTGCAACACATAGCTCACAAAGCCAATGTGCCGAACAGTCACAGCCCTTAAGGCTAAACAACACACCTGATACACTTGTAATAGGTGACTCTATCGTCAGGCACACTGACGTCCTGCTCACCAGGCTGAACAAGGAGAAGGTCACAGTGAGCTGCCTGTCAGGCGCTAGGATCCACCACATAACACAAGCACTCAGGTCACTCCAAGGCAAGTACAAATATGACTCAGTCATTGTCCATGCTGGTGTGAATGACCTGAGATGTACCACCCTGGACTACATGAAAAGAGACATAGAGGAGTTCTCTGAGCATGTAGCCCAGGCCAGTATGACTCTGACCTTGAGTAGCATCTTACCCTCACCAAGAATGATGCCACAATATGAAGACAAGATGATCAATTTCAGCAATTGGCTTAAGTATTGGTGTCATTCAAAGGGGATCCAATGCCTGTCAGCCTGAGATGACATCCTCGACAAGCCACAATGCTTCTCTAGGGACGGCTTGCACCTGTCACCCCTGGGCTTTCGGATATTGGCAAAGGCTTTTGCTACCCCCATAGTGCCTTTTTTAGGCAAGACTCAAAAGACAAAACCACCTCCATAGGTATCACAAGGGAAAAGAAACTAAGAGTAATACTACTCAATGCCAGAAGTCTAAACCTCAAGATGCACGCACTCAAAACTCTCCTTAGCATGGAGAACATCGATATCTGTGCAGTAACAGAAACCCAGAAAAGGGAAGGCATCTCTGATCAGTATTAGCAAAAAACTACAAGCACTCATAAAATCATCTAAGGCCAGCTTCGAGAGAAAAATTGCACAGGACACCAAGGATAATCACAAGGCTTTCTTTAGTTATGTTAGGAACCTGGGTGGGAATTCCCAGATATGCTCAGAATTAGTCCAACATGACAAAAAATACACTGAACCCACAGACATTGCCAACATCCTAGCTGACAGGTTCAGCGCAAACTTCTCCCCCCTCCCCACCAAAAGGGCAAATGTCTATCCCAGCAGAGTGCTGCCCCCCTGACATCTCAGATGCTCAGGTAAGAGCCACCCTCTCCAAAGCAAAAAACACAGCATCAATGGGACCAGACGGTGTCCCAGGCTGCGTCCTACATGAACTCCAAGAAGAGCTAAACCCAAACATAAAACTACTGTTCAATCTCAGCCTTATTACAGGATATGTACCCAAAGAGTGGCGTACAGCAACAGTGGTCCCTCTCCACAAAGGTGGTGCCTCAACGGATCCTGGAAACTTATGCCCCATAAGCCTGACTAGCTTGGTCTGCAAAGCTATGGAAAGGATCATCATGGACCTCATAAATAAAGATATTGGGGACCTACAGACAGTGGATCCTACCCAGTTTGGCTTTGTTAAGGGCAGATCCTGTCTCTTAAACCTGGTCAATTTCTTTGAAACAATCACCAAGGCCATTGACAAGGGGAAAGTGGTCCACACAGCCTACCTGGACCTTGCAAAAGCCTTCAATACAATACCCCACTCAGGCATTATAGATAAGCTCACCAGCTTAAATATAAATCCCTATGTCACTAGATGGGTTGCAAACTGGCTCAATGACAGAGCCTACATGGTTAGAATTGCTGGAGCCATGTCAGACTCCAAACCAGTTACAAGTGGCATCCCACAAGGCTCAGTCCTGGGACCTCTCTTGTTTGGTATATATTTCTCGGAGGTACAGGCCAACACGGAAGGACTGTGGCTGACCAAGTTCACAGATGACTGCAAACTGGGCGCCATAATCGACTCTCCAGCTGACACAAGCATCCTCCAAAAGGGCCTCATAGAAACAGACAACTGGTGCCAGAGCCATGGCCTCAAGCTAAATGCCAAAAAGTGTATAGTCATCCCCTTTGGCAAAACAAAGTGCCCACAAATTACCACATAGGTGGTAATCCATTAAGTACAGAAAAAGTAATTAGGGACCTGGGGACCCAAGTTGATAGCAATCTCTCATTTGACAACCACGTGGCCAAAGTGGTTAGAAAAAGCCCACCTAATCATGAAGGGATTCACATCTAGATCAGGGGAGGTCATCGTGCCTCTTTACTTATCCCTCATCAGGCCCATAATTGAGTACAATGCCCCTTTTGGGATGTACCTTACCAGACACCTGCAGCAACTGGAAAGACCCCAAAAGTACCTCACCAAGAGGATCAAAGGGCTCAAACAGATGCCATATGCTGCCCGGTTAAAGAAACTCCAGCTCTACTCAGTGACATACCGCCTGCTCAAAGGCAATCTGTGCCTGATGTATAAAGCCATGTCCAACCCGGAATTAATGGACATGCTGCACCTCAGAAAATCCAAATCCCACAAGCTACGCGCTCGAGAGACTTGAACCTCAGCACTGAAATAAATAGGACATGCTGGAGGGACAGATTCATAACCCAGAGGCTCCCTTCACTCTGGAATAAAATCCCAGTCCAGGTTAGGCAGAGTCCCTCATTGACTCTCTTCAAGAGGAATCTTGATGAGTGGATGGGAGATCGTAGGTTTACCCCGGGTATCACTTCTGTGTCACTGATAGACAGATTCACAGTATACTAACCTTGAAAAAGGGCATAGCAAAATTAATTTAAAATGGGTGGCAAAAGCCAAACACACTCTGGCTAGGCTTATAAATGCCCTAGGGCAGATAGCCTAGTATGAACCTATGAACCTATGAACCTAATAACTGTCCTGATTTTCACAGAATGTTCAGAGTTTTCCTCATATGTTTGGTCTGTTCCTCACACATTTGTGGATTTCTTTTGCTTTACTGAATGTTGACATCAATACATTCTACTAACTACAGACAAACAATTGTGTCAGACTTTATATCCATTGGGATATATATACTACTGAAACACCTTTACTTTCAGTAAGGTTTATGTGATCAGTAGTTAAACTCTGTCCTTATGTTTGGATTTTGTCCCCCCAATCTTTTTGGCTTTGTCCAGATTTCTTGCACGAAGAGGTTGGGAGGAATGACATTCTTTGAAAACACCAACATACTACTACTTCACATGCAAAAAATGTGAGTAATTCCAGATTAAAGCCATCAAAACCATCACCCATGCTAACTTCCCTAGACCACTAAGCCACACAGGTTGCTAGACAAAGAAGGGTCATCCATCATACAATTAACAGCATACATATGTACATTGTTATCCTGTGTGAAAAGAGAAATACAATGAGTGAGCGCTATCTATGTTACAGCACGAGATTGTCTGATCCACTGGTACACCATAGCTGATTTTTTGTTAAAGTGGTTATATGGGTACACTTCTCACTGTGATGGGGGTGGGGGAACAACAGCACATGATCAGCTTGGGTAGACAGTAGTCCAAATATCCTGACACCAGGTTAAGTTTCTGGTGTCATTCTAAGGGGATCCAGTATTTGTCTGCCTGGGATGACATGATTGACAGACCTCGATGCTTTGCCAAAGATGGCCTGCATCTGTTACCCCTGGGCTTCCGGATACTGGCCAAGGCTCTTGCCACACCTATAGTTCTTTTTTAGGTGGTGTTCCAAAGATCAAATCACCACTGTAACAGCTACAAACAAATGCAATCTGAGGGTCATGCTTCTCAAAGCTAGAAGTCTAAATCTCAAAATGCACTTTCTCGAAGCACTCCATAAAATGAAGAACATTGACATTTGTGCTGTAATAGAGACCTTGTTCAAGGCAGCAGAAAGTAGCCCTGCACTACCAGGCTATAACTCATTCCACACCTTTCGGCCCCAAAACTTGGATCGAAGCTCCAAAGGCAGTAGTTTTTCCATATTTATAAAGGATGCACACATCTCCAGACTGGTAGCCCAACATAACGCATCAGAGATACTTCTGGTGCAGCTAACATTGGGTAAGACAGTGAATCAGGTCTTAGCCTGCTATAGGTTCCCAACCATGACCCAAAACTCACACTCCATGTTCCTAAGCACCCTGGAGATTATTAGGGTCCAACCTAGCACTCTCGTACTGGGCAAATTCAACTACCACTCCATTAACGGGGAAAACTACTCATGTACCAATACACTTGCCCAATGTTTCCTGGAATTCATTAATTCCAATGCCCTGGACCAGCTCGTTCTTACCCCCACTAGAGGTAGCAACATCCTTGACTTGGTCATTACTAACATGGGTGACCATTGTTCTATACCAATAGTCAACTCATCTCTGGTTAGATCAGACCACAAATTAATCACTTTGGAAATCCACATCCCTCCCACCCCTGCAAAGGTAACCACCATGAAAAACTTCTCCAAAGCTAACTTTGGGATCCTAAAAACAGAGGTGGCTAACTTCACAGCACCCATGCAATTTGAGAACAGCTGTATGACCGCCAAGTCATACACTAATGTCCATACGATCATGTACACAAATGCATGGATCTCACCATACCCAATAGAACCAAGATGCTCTCCTCCAAAAAAGGAAGCCAATCTGGTGGTCCCCTGCCATAAAAAAACTCTACAACAGAAGGAGGACACTGATGCAAAATAAGGTGAAGTCCAAAGACTGGAAAAACTCCCTTATCAGCCTCAACAAAAAGTTGAGATCCCTCATCAAATCCTCTAAAGCTAGCTATGAAAACAGAATTGCAGCAGACAGTAAAGACAACCACAAGGCCTTCTATAGTTATGTAAAGAATCTCCACAGCAATACCCAGATTTTCTCGGAGCTGTTGCACAATGGCACCTCCTATACCAAGCCAATAGATATTGCCAATATACTGGCCGACAGATTCAGTGTCAACTTTACCCCTCCCTCTCCAAAAGTCCAATCACAATCCCAGTAGATTACCAGGCACCCATTATTACTGCTGCACAGGTTAAAACAGCACTGTCCAAAGCCAAAAATACAGCTTCTATGAGACCTGACAATATCCCTGTCTGTGTTCTACATAAACTACAGAGTGAACTGGCACCTGACCTGTGTGCTCTGTTCATTCGCAGCCTCACCTCAGGCTTTGTCCCTACTGAATGGCACATTGCAACAGTCATCCTTCTCCTCAAAGGAGGAGCAACTACAGACCCTGGGAACTATCGCCCCATTAGCCTGAGAAGTCAGATATGCAAAGCTATGGAATACATCATCATGGACCTAATCTAATAAACAAGATATAGGGAATCTCCAAACTCTGGATCCCACACAGTTTGGTTTTCTGAAGGGTAGATCATGCCTGCTCAACCTGGATGCCTTCTTTGAGTCAGTCACCAGAGCTGTGGATGAAGGCAAGGTGGTTCATACAGCCTACCTTGATCTGGCCAAGGCCTTTGATACCATTTCCCACTCAGGAATCATAGAAAAACTCACTAAGCTAGGCATCAACATCTATATCACTAAGCTGTTTGCAAACTGGCTCACAGATAGAACCCACAGTGTGAAAGTAGCTGACTCCAAGTCAGACTGTAGACCAGTCATGAGTGGAGTCCCACAGGGTTCGGTCCTGGGTCCTCTCCTGTTTGGTATCTACTTCTCTGAAATTCAGGCCCACGCGAATGAACTCTGGCTGAGAAAGTTCACAGACACTTGCAAGTTGGGAGCCATAATTAACTCCCCAAGTGATGTTGACATCCTACAGAAAGGCCTCACTGAGACCAATGACTGGTGTCAGAACCATGGCCTTAAGCTCAATGCCAAAAAATGTGTCGTCATCCCCTTTGGGAAAAACCCAATTCCCATGAATTGCAACATTGATGGTAGCTCACTGAATACAGAAGGCATCATAAGAGATCTGTGAACACAGACAGCAACCTCTCTTTTGACCACCACATTGCCACTGTGGTCAGAAAGTCCTTCTATGTGGCACATCTCATTACTAAGGGTTTTTCATCCAGGAAGAAAGAGGTCATTGTCTCCCTCTACATTAGGCCAATAATTGAGTACAATGCCCCATTTGGCATGTACCTTTCTAGACATCTGACAAAACTAGAGAGGCCACAAAAGTACCTCACAAAGTGGATACTAGGCCTTAAACACTTGTCCTATATGGACAGACTCAAAAAACTCCAACTATTCTCTGTCTCATATCACCTACGTAGAGGCAATCTCTGCTTGACTTACAAAACCATGTCTGACCCAGCTCTGTTAGAAATGCTACATCTAAAGAAATCTCAGTCCTGCCACACTACATGCTCCAGAGACCTCAATCTTATTACCACAATCAGCAGAACAAGCTTGAGGGACAGGTTCATAACCCAGAGACTGCCCATGCTATGGAATATAATTCCTATACATGTCAAGCAGAATGCCTCACTGGCACTCATTAAGAGAAATCTTGATGAGTGGATGGGAAATAAAAAATTTACCCCAGGGATAACTCCAGTGGCTCTTCTCAACAGAGGCACTGGGAACTAATGGCAGGTAGCACGATGCCAGGGTAATCCTATGGGCTAGGCTTGTAAAGGCTCCAGGGCCATTAGCCTATGAACCTATGTGTTCCCACTGTATAACATCTCCCTTGCCTGATGTTATGAATATTCCAACCATGAGGCCTAGTTAAAATTAAGGAACGCATACTATTGGACTGGGTATCAGTTGTCCCATGTGGATGTTAACTCTGACCAAATAGCCCACTATAGTTTCTTGCATAACACCAGCAGATCCATACTTATGATACCTTATTATAGTAATCCTTACAATTAGTGTGTAGGTTAGAGACTTACATTGAGAATGCAGCAGTTGGCAGGACTGTAGTTCAGGGATGACTCTGTGTGATGCAAGAGGTACACAGCATGTATACATACAGGCTGTGTGGGTTGCCTGGCATCAGCTATTTTAATATATGTATGTGAGTGGGAGTAAGGTGTCAGTCCTTGGGGCCCTAGGTTGTCAGTGAATGTGCTATGCATTGGCTCTTACCCAATGCCAGGACATACTGGGCATGCCTACACAGACATCATCAGGGGGCTACTCCTCTGCGTCCCCCTGTGAGTGTGGCTGTGGTGACCTAGGCACTTGTGGGGGGCTGTGTATTCCTTCCCTTTGCTGATCCTGCTGCAGCTGTTTCTGCAAAATCATATTGTAGCATGGCACATATTGTGAACATATGTGCACATGTGGCTGGAAAGTACTGCACGGATCCACCAGATATATCAAGGCATCGGAACCCTGATTTCAGCAACCCAAACACATGCTCTATTATGTTCTTAGTTTGTGCATGTGCATCATTATGCAGTTCTTCCTGTGGGTGTGTGTGAATTTCTGATGGGTGTCATCATCCACGGTTCCAGTGCATAGCCAGCATCCCCCACTAAATGGCTGTGTGGGATGGTCCACCCTAGCAAACATCTGGTACTGCTGTGATGCTTACCAGATATGGGAGTCATGATAGCTGCCAGGGCTGCCAGCACACACATTCATGATAATGCCCTGGGCATTTCACACATCCTGCCAGTTGATGGAGTGGTATCCCTTGCAGCTGGCATAGATTTTACCCTCCTCAGCAGGTGGTACCTTGATGGTACACGAGTACAATCTATGGCACCCAGTATCTCAGGGTAGTGTGCTACATGGTAGAAGTGTTGCATATTGCTAGCCCTCACCTCAGGGTTGAGGGGAAAATATATGTGCTCACTGGCATGTGGTAGCATGGCATCCAGGAATTGATGGATTACCCTGGATGATGATGCCTGTGAGACCCCCATCATGTCCCCAGTTGATCTTTGGAAGGTACCTGTGGCTATTATCCTAAGGGCTACACATACCTTTGTTTCCATCTGGGATGCATTCCCCTCTGTTTGCTCTGGGCCTGAGTTGAGGATGGCAGAAATCAGTGACTTCTTGTAGTATGTCCCTGTCCACCCTGTAGCGATGTACAATCTCCAGCTCATGTAGCTCACGCAAGGTTACCCTGGGCCTGAACACTCTCCTCCTTCTCTGTCTAGGCCTATTGTCAGCAGCAGCAGCAGTAACATTGACTTTGGCATCTAACACGTACAAATGTAGCAGACCTGCAGCAGCCCCTAGCATTCTTTCAGTTAAAATTCCCAATTCTGTACTCCAGTCATGCACAGTATGGGGAAAATAAGATTGTAGGGTGTATGCATACCTTATAGTGCTCTACTGTAGGTACTGCCTGCATGATTGGCTATGTATGATGCAGTGCACCTACCTAATATATCATTGATATCATTTAATGGCCCTAGTTGAAGTTAAGCAAGGATCAACACTAATTAATACATCATTGACCTTTTAGATACTCAGAGCACTGCAAAGCACCACACAAATGAGTGCCTCATAGGTAAATACTGCTTAGCAGTCAGTGCACACCCCCCAAACTTCCAAACTCAACAAAGTGGCACATCGCAGAAATACACACCCCATAGATAAACAAAGCTTAGACATCAGTGCACAGACACCCTCAGGCTTCCATGCTCAGCATAGCAGTGCACAGTGCAAACAGGCACAGCTAAGCGGCAATCAGCTTCGAAGTTATTGGACACACCCTGTCTTGTTGTTAACTACCTCCTCTGTGGACACAAACATGATTCTCTGCCTACACAAAGGGGATACTTGGACATGGTTACCCATTATGCTATTCAATAACTCCACCTCATTTGCATAAGGATCCGTTCTCACACCCTTGATACTACATACTTCCAAGCCCTTCCACATTAGCAACAGCATCAGTGCACCATTGTAGATACTGCACGCAGGGTCCTGCAATATATTTCTGTCTCATGATATTAATATTTGATTTTTCCATGTTTTTTTTAAATAAGGCATGTTTGCGCACTGCAGTGTGCCACCCAAACATGTTAAGATTATTAAAATAAAATACTTTAATGTATTTATTGTAACATTTGGAACACACAGAGGATAGTTTTGCTTATATTTGTGTGTACTATGCCATTTCTATCCGCCTACATTTTTACATCCCCTTTTTTCTGTCTACAGTCCTGTTCACGGAATTTTTCCATGTACACTACAGACACTGACACGGGGTCTGCAGAGCTGCCTATCCACTTGCTGGATTGCTCTGCTTGCCTCATTTGCGTGAGATTTATCTACTTATGATTTGCATGACATGGAAATGTCCATGTTAGTGCACTCGTGTGTGTTGCTCAGCTCTGCTTAATGAATCTAAAACTGTTTGTGCCCATGTTAGCAGTGTGGCAAGATGCCTACACCAAAAAAAATGTATAGGCTTTATTAAATCCCCCCTTAGGACTTGAAACCATATATCAGAATGCATATGTTGAAAATAGAGCTATTACCACCTGTAACATGATGCTATATAACAATATAATAACAGCTATGAATGAAAAGTTGTGCTGTGATGTAATTTATATAGATTTAACATCAGCATTTGACAGGATCATACACAAAACACTGATCAATAAATTTTAACAACTAGGTATTGATTTACTCTTGATAAGATGAATAGCTTCATGGCTTATAAATAAGACACAGGTTCATATGTTCATAGGTGTTTACTAGGCTAATGACCACAAGGGCCTTTTTAAGCCTAGCCATGGATCCCAAATCTCTAACAAGTTCTTCTACCCTTGATAAGTGTAAGCATGGACCTGGGAGAAGAACCATTTATAGGTTACCTGTGTCCATTAGAGAAATAGGTGCCAAACCCGGGATGAATTTCTGGCAAAGTCCATGGAAAGTATCACACATTAATTGGACAGGTGACATTTTTAGTTACAGTCAGAGTTTCCCACAGGGCTCTGTCCTAGGCCCTTACTTGTTTAGATTGTATCTTTCATTTGTATATTTTTCATCTGAGGTGTTCTACAGTCTGATGATCTGAAATTGGGTAAACTGATTACATGTGTTACAGGTAGGACATGTCTGCAAAAGAACTTGACTAAAGAGACTATTTGGGCACAGGAGAATAATATGCAGATAAATACATCATAACCTAAGCATGTGTGATTTGGGAAACATAAACTGAAATTTGAATATTTAATATAGCACATGGTGATTGACACTGTAGATTCATTTAAGAATCTGGGTATATGGGTTGATCCAGCTTTGAGTTTTTCTAATCATATAACCGATTGGTTAATGGTTGCTATAGAACTATAGGTTGTACAAAAAGATTTATAAAGTCTAGGAAATCAAAAATGATGAAGTCATTTTTTGTTTATTACATTAGACCCAAACATGAGTATGGGATAACAATATGAAAATCTTATAAAAATACAAGCATTAGTAAATTGGAAAGAGTACAGCAGAAATATTCTATGATCATCCATGGATGTGAAAAATTAAGTTATTATGAATGACTGAAATATCTGAACTTGTATAAAAGAGATCTTATTCAGGTATATAGGGCATTTAGAGACAACTATCTCTGGGAATGGTTGGGGTTATCAAAAAGTAGCAGAGAATCATCAGACAAACTATGCAGAAGATTCTATAGGAATGAGAAGTGCACTAATTGGTTCTCTGAGAGAACGGCTGATGAGTGGAACAGACTATCAAACTTCATTAAAGCAAGCACTAGTTTAGATATTTTAAGAACATCCTGGACACATTATTGGAACAACTGTTTTGGTATATTGGCAGGACAGAAGGCCATTAATGCCAGTAATTGCAATATTTGTATGTATGTATGTATGTACGTATGGTTGCTCGATCCTACATTTATGATGCCCATACCATCATCATCTTCATGTAGGTGAACTAAGAACTCCTTCCTTTCAATGAAGATTGTAGTGAAATATGCCCCTCCAGGGGCTAACCTCTCTGCTTTTGTACTGCATGCTTTTTGCCAGCATACTTGATTATGTCACTGACACATTGCTGACATTACATTGTTCTATGACCATATCCACCCACAGAATTGATGTTGTGGATCACTCTTTCCCAAACACGGTCTTATACATGCTGCAGAACACCCCCTCTTCCCAACAGGCAGTCCTGGAAGCATGGAGCAGGATGGCATTTGTGGCTTGACTGAATTTGTCCAACGTCTGTCATCTAGTCCATCCAGAGGACATGAGGACACCTTAGGGAAAAGAACATACAGTGGTAAGTTGGTTACTGTTTGGGCATGAGGCCAACAATTACAAATAGTAGGTTGTCATAGGTATTCAAAGCAGTACAGATGTAGACAGGGAGATGGACAGGTACATAGTAATTACCAAATAGTGTGCTACTTCACTGAAATCCCACATTAGAGGTAAGGATAGACATGTGCGAGTACATATTAGTGGTGGCTACCACACAAGGGTCCATGAGGAAATACAGATGAAAGGGTGTTTTTTCCTGGCTGTATAGGATGAGACCATCAGTGCTGTAACATGTGACAGTGGGCTACTGTGGTACAATGTTATAATTACACCTAATGGCCCATGACATAGGCTGATAGCATTTACAAATAGGACAAGCATAATTGCATAGGGAAAGGTAGTCCTGATAGTCAGTTGTCTTTTCTCACCTACAGGGTGGATTTAAAGCTACACTTCTTACACACTTAATACTTGCCTGTTATACACTGTAACACACAGCACACAAACAATACTGCAGATTATTTTATGTAACTATACACTGTTCAAATGCAAGCGATGACATATGCATCATACCAGACATATACCTGTTACCACAGTGCCAAAGGACAAAATGTATCATCTTACATCTAGCTGTCTTTTCTAAGAATACTGCTTCAATGTTCCCAGAAACTGCTGTATTGGTATCGATGCTGCTAATACTGCAGCTACTCATTTTTTCAGTATACATTTTGGCATTTAAAATGGGAAGAGGATTTGTGTAGACCACAAGGAAATAACCATGTGTGTGGGATGTATAAAACTGATGCTAAGTTCAATATCTGTCTACAGAGATCTGTTTCAGTAAACTGAGAGGGGGTCAATACACAGTTAGTCCTCACACCATGCTAAAGCTTCTCGATGAGTGAAGGCTCATGGGTTATGCCTGTGAGCATACACACAATTCATCTCACAGCTGCACTACTCACAATTCAGAATTTTTCCAGGCTTCCATCTTGTTTAACAGGACATACATGCCAATATCTGCTGCTGATGATAATGCCCATTGAAAAGCACCTACTTAATGTCACAATAAGAGCAAAATAAAGTTGTCTGTTGTATAGTCAGTTTAGGGAGTGGCTGCTAGGACCCTATTATTGTCCATCTCATAAGGCAGCTGCCTTTATGATAGTGCTGAACTGTTCAGTGAAGCTGCTGGCATCCTCAAAGTTGACAAACAATGCAGACACTGATAGGATTACCTGCAGTGGAGACACTGGTAGAATGTTCTGCAATGCATACACTAGTAGGGTTACGTGCAGTGCCACCATCTTGAAGATCTGCAGCAGTGGAAGTAACATGTCCTGTGCAAAGTGCCTCAAAGCACTATTCCTGTATTCTGTCTCCCAGAGATTATTAAGGGGAGATCTATTCCTAGCATACAAGGCATTACTGGACCCCATCCTAATAGATCTCCTCCATATCTAAAAAAAAAAAAAAAAAAAAAAAAATCCAGAAGAATTACCCAATCAGTTTTGCATCAGTGAGCACAACGTCAAGTTATTTTGTACTCATATGTGGGTCTGTGTCTTAGTCGTACAGCTTTGTGTACATTTCCATGTTTTAGCTACCATGAACGAACATGTGGGGCTGTAGCTTAGATATGTATTTGTGCAAATGTTTTCAGGCCTCTGCTACTGCGTATCCCCAAGTAGGAGTGTAGTTTTTCACTGATTTCTGTGCATCTCACCTACATTTATTGTATGTGTTTTATTAACAAGTGAAGGAGGCAGCCGAAACTTACAGTGCAGTGTGATTAGTGTGATATGTATGGAACTGTCCTATATTACATGAGCCATTTGCAGGACAGCATCAATAATGCTGTCCTTCTCAGTGTGCTGCCTTTCTGAAAGCCTTGGAGCTGAATCAACCACAGCTAGCTCTATACCAGACGCTACAGCAGTGGCAGTAGAGAGGGTAAGGAGCACCTCACTGTGGAGATTCAAATTCTCCCAGGCAGGTAACCTGGCTCAATCACCTGTGGAAGACCAGCCATCAGTGTGCAAGAGGTGTGGAAAGGAGCTGATGATGTAAAGATTCACTGCTTGGCTGCTGCCATGGCTCTCCTGGTGCACAAACCAGATGCATTTGATCAGCAGGCACCTTTTGTCCACCCTGGCCCATCCCTCTGTACAAGCTGATAAGCAGCATGGGACTGGTTGGCAAGCAGTGTATTGCAATTGCCCCATCTTATCCCCAACAAGCTTTCCATCCCTCCTATTGTGTAACAACCAGTCCTTTGTGCATAGTCTGTTCCTCATCATCACCGTTTGTCCACCCTCGTTCTCTGTCTATACCATAACTTTCCCTCCTAATGCATGTGCATCCACAGTTGTCTGTGCTGTTTTGTGATTTTTCTTTGCCCCAACTTTTTAACCTTTCTTATCTTTCATCCCCTTGTGTTCTTTGCATTCTTCCCATCATCCTTTTTTACTCTACATATATGTGCAAAACTGATAATTTCCCCCTACAAAAGTATGCCCACCCCCATTGCTTTTCCTATGTTCTTTACCGTTCCCTGATGAAATTTTGACCAACATGGCAAAAAAAAAAATAATACACCAAAGCTGCAGGAATATAATGAATACTGAGCATCAATCTTCTCCTTTAAACTTCAATTTTTTTTTTTTTTTTGCAAGGGGAGAATCCCGCAATACTCCCTGAACTTATATATACTAACTGTGAGATCCCCAATACCTCTAAGAAAAAAGAAGATTCAAAGACATGGTCCTTTTGGACTTAGTTTATATAAGTCTGTTTTTTCAGCCATTCAGTCTCAGCATTACAGGACTTGGTAAAGCAGATCCTGACATTTAAAGTGGTTACAATGCTTCCTTTCTGTGTGTATGTTTGCTTGTTATATTACCATATTTCCTACTGTCCTGTGCTCATCTTTCCTCCCCTTATATTAATCCATAACTGTCTAGTTTTGAAAACCTGACAGCAGGATTATGCAGTATGCTGCTATTCAGCTGTATGTGGCAATTAACAACAACCTCAACCAGCAGATACTTATGCTACATGCTGCTTTCAGCTATCCTGAGACAGAACATGGGCAACAACCTTACTCTGCAGCCTATTGGCTGCCTTGGTTTTCTTTAGTTTGCTTGCGGCTTTTTTGCTTAGCTCCAATTTTGACAAAGCAGAGGCTTGTTCAGTTGTGCAGTGCATCTCTATGATGGCTAGAGCCGCATTTACATTCTCAAAAGCACTTGCACACAGTCATGTGCACACTAAGTCACAAACACACATTTAGGAAGACAGATCATTGGTTTGTGTGCATGCATCAATTTATTTTAACTGCTTCGGGGTTTCATAAAATTTATAAAAGTGCATTGTTTAGCATTTAACTACAGTCTTTTTTATTACACCACTACCAAGCAAATGAAAGAGTAACTAGGAATATAATTTTGTTCATGCGTTTTATATGTATTAACTAATACTAATAACAGACTTGAATGAACCCTATTGTTAGCATGGTCTAGCAGATGCAATTTCAGGATACTGCAAGGAGTGTGTCAATACAGATCAGTCATATTATGATTTCATTGAGATACAGGAACTTGAGAGACAGAACATAATATGTCTGTGTTAATATTTGTCATTGGTTCTGTGTGGTTAGACACCCCTGCTCTCTCTTTAGAGGTTCAATAATAAGATCATGCTTGCTGCAAAAATCCATGAAATGTAGCGACATGCTGGATTGTGTCTCATATTAGTCCTCTCAAACATTTATAGTGGAGCAGAAAGTACATACTGCAGTGCCTTCAGCTGATTGTCTGACAAACAACAAGATTAATCTTGGTTGATGGCATGTTTGCATTCCAGTGGGTCATGCAGTTCCTCCACTGGTATTTAGAAAATACACAGCATCTTGAAGACTTAATGGTTTCCAGTGCAGAAGATGTCTAAACTTACCTGAAATATAAAATAAACCAACACTTACACATGCCTGACACTTGTTGGGATAGGTTTAAACTTCTCTATGACTCTGAACAGGAAAATAAACGAATGCATGAATAAATGAATGAATGACAGTCATGTCTTTTTCAAGAGAAATGTATTAATCCAATCAGGAAAAAAAAATTATGCTAGTTTATCATCAGTTCAAACTATGTAAATTCTGTGAGTATATGACATGACTAGTGCAACTGGGCATTCAGCTGACAACACAGTCATCTGCCTTTTTCAGATATTACAGTTATGGGACACATTTATACTGGCAATCAGGAATCGAGAAATGTAAACTCTGACCATTACTTACAATAACCGATGAGCTGATTGTGTATGCTCATAGGTTCATAGGTGTCAACTAGGCTACTGGCTCTGGAACCTTTACAAGCCTATCCCAAAAAAAATCACCCAGCACTGTGCCACTCGATGTTAGTTCACAGTGCTCCTATCCACTAAGGCAACTGGAATGATCCCTGGACTGAACTTTCTGTTACCCATCCACTCGTCAAGATTTCTCTTGAAGAGGTCCAGCGAGGGGCTCTGCTTGACATGAATGGGAAGCTTATTCAATAGTATGGGCAATCTTTGGGAGATGAACCTGTCCCTCCAACATGTTCTGTTAATTGTGGTAATGAGGTTGTGATCTCTGGAGCGTGTGGTGCGGAGGGACTGATATTTCTTTAGGTGTAGCATTTCAAGTAGGGCTGGGTTGGACATGGCTTTGTAAGTCAAGCAGAGACCACCTCTAAGTAGATGATAAGAGACTGAGAACAGCTGAAATTTCTTGAGTCTGTCCATGTAGGACATGTGTTTAAGGCATAGGATCCTTTTTGTGAGGTACTTTTGTAGCCTCTTCAGCTGTTTTAGGTGTCTGGTCAGGTACATGCTAAATGGGGCATTATATTCAATGATTGGTCTAATGAGGGATAAGTAGAGAGGGATGATGACCTTTTTCTTCCTGGATGCGAAACCTTTGGTTATAAGATGGGCATGTAGAAGGACTTTCTGACGACAGTGGCAATGTGGTGGTCGAAGGTGAGGTGGCTGTCGACCTGGGTACCCAGATCTCTTATGGCCCCTTCAGTGTTCGGTGGGCTCCCATCAACATGGTAATTTGTGGGAACTGAGTTTTTTTCAAAGGGGATGATAACACATTTTTTGCGTTAAGCTTCAGGCCATGGTTCTGACACCAGGTCTCAGAGAGGCCCTTTTGTAAGATGTCTGCATCACTTGGGGAATTGATAATGACTCCTAGCTTGCACTCATCAGTGAACTTGGTCAGCCAAAGTCCTTCTGCATTGGCCTGTACTGCTGAGAAGTAGATGCCAAACAGGAGAGGGCCCAGGACTGAGCCCTGTAGGACTCCACTCATGACTGGTTGACAGTCTGACTTGAAATCCACAACTTTCACTCTGTGGGTCCTGTCTGTGAACCAATTTGCAACCCACCTAGTGATGTAAGGATTTATGCATAGTTTGGTGAGTTTATCAGTGATACCTGAGTGGGGAATGGTATCAAAGGCCTTGGCCCTGTTCAATCACTGCCTTACCCTCATCCACAGACTTGGTGACTGCCTCGAAGAAGTCAACCAGGTTCAGCAGACAGGATCTACCCTTAACAAAGCCAAACTGTGTGGGGTCAAGAATTTAGAGATTGCCTATATCTTTATTAAGCAGGTCTATGATAATGTGTTCCATAGCTTTGCATGCAAGACTCATCAGGCTAATGGGACAATAGTTGCCAGGGTCTGTAATTGCTCCCCCTTTATGGACAGGGATGCCTGTAGCAATTCCCAATCATTAGGGATATAGCCTGAGGTAAGGCTGTGATTGAACAGGGCACACAGATGTGGTGCTAGTTCATTTTGTAGCTCATGTAGAACCCAGCCAGGGATATTATCAGGTCCCATGGACACTGTATTCTTGGCTTTGGACAATGCAGCTTTTACCTGTGTTGCAGAAAAGGTGAGTACCAGGCTTTCTTCTGGTATTGTGATAGGGCCCTTGGGGGGGGGGGTGGTAAAGTTTGCACTGAATCTGTTGGCTGGTATGTTGGCTATATCTGTTGGCTCAGTATAGGAGGTGCCATTGTGCAATAACTCAGAGCAAATCTGGGTATTGTCTTTGAGGTTTTTGATATAGCTATAGAAGGCTTTTGTGGTTGTTTTTGGTGTCAGCTGCAATTCTGCCTCCATAGCTGGCTTTAGAGGATTTGATAAGGGATCTCAGCTTTTTGTTGAGACTGATAAGGGAGGTTTTCCAGTCTTGTGTCTTCATCTTTTTCTGCAACAGTTTCTTCCTTCTGTTGTAAAAAATCAGCCACCATTAGTTATAGTAGTTATCAACAAAGAGGTTGTTGGAAAGAAACATTTTAAGATGATTATAAAAAAAGAGTATGTTGCAGCTTCTGATCCATTCTACAGCATACAGATCCTGTACTGCAGCAGTTGCAAATACAGCTGAGGTAAGGATGTAATGGGGTTTCATCACAGACTAATAAAACTTCATCATTTACTACTATCTTCAAGTAACATTTTGTTTCTGTTTAGATCATGGTCATTACTGGCCATCCACTGAAGACATGCAGATTCAAAGAAAACAACTGATGCCAAGGGAGCCCGCAGGATTTTTTGCAGGGGGGTGCAAACCCAAGCCCCGCCCACACGACACCCCCCCGTATGCTGCCACGCCCACTTGGCCCCACCCCCACCCCTGCCCACGCAGCCATTCCAGTGTCCCAATACTTGGCTATTTTTCCCCATTTGTCATAGACACTGTTCAAATCTCCCAGTGTGCATACTGTTTTATGCTTTACTTCTACAATGATTACAGAAATTTGGATTTCATTTACAACTTTTATTTCAAATTTTATAGCACAAACACTGATAGACATTTACTAAACCTAAACAAAGCAATAGTCTTACAATGAAAAGAGACTTAGCATTAAAACTTCTCTACCTTTGAAACCCACACTCACCGAAACAGCATTGAAACCCGCATTCAAAGAAAATGCATCTGGCCAGTGGCAGGGTAAGTTTACCTTTGGGCTGTTTTCAAATCATAGACTCCTTGCACACATTTCTAGAACCATGCAAAATTATTTGATTCACCTTGCTGACTGTATTAATTATACTATATAATAATTGAATTATATCCCTTGTATAATACAGCACCACTTGCTAGAGTGTGTTTTAAATTTATAGTTCTGAACATTTTTCCTTTAAGCAATGAAACAAATCATATGAACCAATAATGACAACCTGCCCAATTCAGAACATTTCAAAAATAAAGGGCCACTCTACTCAAACTTCTGTCATACAATCCACCAATATCAATCAATATGCAGAATCTTTGCAGAAGTAAAACTCATCTGAATAATTCCACATTAAAGAGATCTGAAACCAGTGAAGAGGTTGTTGCTAGAAAATAACTTTATATTCAGTGTTTCATCTACAAATTCACTGCCTACTGCCCTTGAAAAATAAATTGCCTATGTTATATTTCAAGAATGGTAAGCTCTTAATATTGCAATAGGGAATGACTGACAAACCAACACGTTCATAGGCATCTCATACAAAGGAGGGCACACATAGTGAAGAACTCCTATTTCCCCCATAAAATGCATCAAATACTCAGCAACTGAAAGGGCATGCAATACTAGCACTTCATCTGCTTGGTGTGGGAGTAGCATCCACAGCCTTCTGCACCAAAGGCAATTATGGTACTAACACTGCTTTCAAATTCTACAGCAAACAGTGACTACCATTAGCTAAACAAAACAGTTAATTGCACTTAGTACGAGCAACAGTAAATTTCTCTTCCCATGAAACTCATTCCTAATGCCTTACTCTCACATCCTATATTTTTGCTGTCATAACACTATTCAATGTTCTTTAAGCACTCTGTAAATGTGGGTATTAGTTCCTTCAATAATTTAATCTCCAGTTACTAATAAATCATTTCTTACCCAACTAATTTTTCACCTATTATTCAGTACTGTTTGATATTCCAATTCTATAAAAGCATAATCTTCATTACAGTTAGTCTTATCAACCTCACCATTTTACCACCTACATCACTTGCTTGTAAGGATACAATTCTCTTCTAGTTGCCCTTTGAATCCTCAATCTGCTGAGAATCCTGAATTACAAGTGTGTCATCTGTAGCATCAAGTTTGATACAGGTCAAGTGAGCTATACTAGTAGAGGGTACTTCCTTTCCTTAATGTGTGCTACTTGCACTTTGCTAAACATGATTTATCATCAGCCTAGTAATTAAAATACGTAAGAGTTTGCCAAGTTGTGCCAACTGCACAAGTAAAACCATCCTCAGCAAGTCCAAATTTATTGCCAACAGTAGTAAGCAAACCCGTTTTCTTACATGAGGAACACAAGTCTCCAAAGTTATAATGTACTGTACCTTAATATACACAAAGCATTTAGTACATTGGACAAGATATGTAATACTTCAGTAAATCAATCAATGATACACATTTAAAGGATGCATTTTCAGTGACAAAACAATTAAAAGTAAAGAATTATAAATCAAAATATATAAATCAATAGCAGAATTCACAGACTTTTTAACAACTAGGAAATGTAAGTCAAATTGTATGAAGGAATCACAATATAGAATTTAATATAAAATAAAGTGCACTGAACTAACCTTTTATTCTGACCTACAGCACCAGTTTTGCATGTGACACTGCTAAACATCTATAACTACTTGAGCTCGCAAACACTTGCGGTCATGGCTCAAGTTAAACATCACTTTGGCATAAGGTACGGAGTGTCATACCTACAATCTGTACCAAGTTATAACTAGCTAGGCCCTTTATAAGCAGAAACACTCTAGCACTTCAATCTGTCCCTTTCTTCCAACAAATAGTTAAAGAATCAGAGGTAAAAAATAAAATATATCACATAAAGGATACTCCTACCAAGCAGTTAAACAGAAAACCACAAAACATTGAATGGCTAAAGATACAGTCTGCTCATCATGCAACCATTGTTATCTTTTTTGTTTTAAACTCCATGGACATAGCAAAGTACAACACTCAATTAACACGTACTTCTAACTATTAAGAATGACAAAACATCTACATATAGATTTCATATTTCTCTCTTTCTACAAAAAACACACTCAAATACATTAAAGATGTAACACTGACAATGAAGAACAAAGTTTTTTGCCTTTAATTTTATATTGCATCCTCACTAGTTTTGTTTGCACTCAGTTTTATCCTGTTATGGTTTCTATATTTATTTCCTTCCAACAAAGTAAGTAATTAACATCTCACCTTATCATCTCAGTACACATCTTTAAGACCTCAGACTTAGCTAATGCATCATATTCCCATTCAGTCTTCAGTGTAGTATATCTTCAAGACTGTGCAAAGGAAATGTCTAAGAATTTCTAGATGCTAGATGGTATGAGTTTCTTCCAGAACTGTGCCAAAGAACAGGATCTCTCAAGAACCATACTCAGATTAGCATTCCCCTCTAGAACTGTACTGCAGCAAAAGACGTTACTTCACAGGGCTAGCTGAGCGCTGATCTTTAGTGTCCCCCCATGTGTACAACTACTTTGTGTCATGAATTTCAACAGACTTTCAGCAGAGTAAAAATTCAAGAAACCAGTCCAGTGAGAGTGCATCTTCCACTGTATTATCTGCTTCTCTATATGATGCACAAGCTAAAAGCCTTTCTCTAGCACACGATCACTACATCTTTCAGACATACTAAGACTTCTCAGTTTTAAAGATCTTATTTTGCTAGTCTCATTGCAAACCCATTTCATTAACCCGTACTACCACACCTCAATGCAATGCTTCTTTTTATACAATAGCTTCACAGATTCTGTACTCTGTTGCCATACTAACGGGTTTACAGATCTCCTTTTACAGTATTAGTTTTCCTGAAACATTGGATACTCTTTCATATTCACTATAATAGTTCTATATGGCTGCACTTTTAACTACATTGCATAGCAAAGGCCATTACAGTACTCATAACTACATTATATTTTAATGGCCACTACAGTATGCATAACTACACTATCCTACACTGTAGTGATTAATATAACACAGAGACACATGTTTTTAAACAGCCAGACAAGTAATAATTACATCATGGCAGGATGGAAAAAAATCATAGCAAATCAATGTTCCAATTACTCAGCACAAATTTAATCACAAAGTAAACTACATTCCTAAATTCATATAATGTTAGCCCTTAATAAAGTTGCAATGAAGTTATTTTAAACTTAAAAGACTTTGGTCTACATCTCAAGAAATTCACGTTTCTGGTGTGACTGATCAATCTGGAAAGGATATGTGCAACTTTCACAAAGTCGATTGCTTTTTTTATCATTTTAAAAAATAAGTATTTTTCAATGTCATTGCTGTCACCAGGGAGACTAACAACCTATGATCGACAATTCAAAAAGTGGCTCTGAGGAAAGCAACTATAAAGCACGCAAACTTCTAAGCATACAGGACTTTGAACTAGTAGAATCTATACACAAAAGCTACATCACTGAGGAAATTTACTTTGGCAGTTAATTAATCTGCGTTGTACAGAAATACACTCTATCCTTCTGGTGTTAGCTTTGACCAAGGTAAAAACTTGAGCCTACCCAGCCTTCTTAAGAAGACTTTAAGCTAGTGTCCACATTTCAGTGTTCAAACTACTGCCGGCACAAGGAAAAGGGAAGTGGCTTGCCTAGGCCAATTAACAATGTTAAAGCAGATAACATCGCTTACCTCTCTGTGAGAAGCTATGAAGGAAGGTCTCTAAGTGCCACAGCTGGAAAACTCATTGCTCCTACCTTTGTGGAATCCTTCTCTGCTCCTGAAATGGCTTGCTTGCTCTGATTCTAATGGCAATACCCTCTTTCTGGACACAACACAACATCTCTGCTGGCCCATCTGAAATTCAAATTCCGCGAAAATGGGACCTGAAAGGAACCTGTTGAAGAAAGTCTAGGACCACTAACAGAAATATATGGAAGCTAACTCACTAGACTCACCTTGATGCTAGCAGGGAGGAAGCCTGAGACCACATGCATAATGCATACATACAGGCACACATACCCACCATACCTCTCAATGTCTTAACACAAGAAATCTGGACAAAGCCGGTTGTGATGTTGGAGACAAAGGCCCAAAACTACGGACACATTTAGAAAATTGCTAGAAAAACAGGATTTGTGTTCCAATGCATTTTCTGAATGATATGAAGTCTGAAACTGAAATGCATGTCATTATTTAATGACTTTAATCCTTAGTTCAACTCAGTGATTTGTCAAAAAACAAAAACAACATTTTTATGAGGAACAGACCAAAAATATAAGGCTAAAATCTGGACATTCTGTGAAAATCTGTACAGTTGAGAGGTATGACACATACAACCCCTACTTCCTTGGAAAGTGGACAGAACAACAAGTTTTGCATTAGTATACATTTTCTGAAGGATATGAAGTCTAAAGCTCAAATGTCTGGTATTATTTTCTGACTTCAGTCCTCAATGATTTGCCAGTAAAACACAATTTTATGAGAAACAAATAAATGAAAATATGAGGCAAAAATCTGGATAATTGTGAGGAATGAACCCTCCCCTACACACACTCCCACATCCCTCTTACTTACAAAGACACACACACACGGCTGAATAAAGGTCCTTTCGGCTTGTTCAGTTCTCTTGAAATGTTATTTTGGTTCTGAAAGAAATCAGATTTGACGAGGGCAGAGGCATACAAATCACAAATTTGATCAGGTGGACAAGGATGAATTTAAGATGGCCACCTTGTAGTCAGAGAAATGGAGACGATAGTGACTTGGAGGTAGATAATCTGTTCCCAAGATATACATCAGGGATCGCTACTGCCCTACCTACTGTATGTGTTTCAGCTATTCTTCCTGTTTATAAGAACCTGCACCAGTGCCCTTCTGGGCTCTGACATCTTACTTCATAGGCTCATAGTCATATACTAGGCTAATGACCACCAGGGTCTTTATAAGCCTAGCTGTGCAATCCGACCCAGTTGTGCCCCTATATAACATGGGTGTTTATTAGGAGGGGTATGCTAGTTACTAAGTTTCTCCATTTCCCGTTCATTGGTCAAGGTTAGACTTAAATAGGGTTAGGGATGGGCTCTGCATCACATGGATGGGGATCATTTCCTCCATCCTTGTGGCCTGTTAGAACAAATTGGTAACAGCTGTAAATTACATGTTGTAGTGGCTTCTTTATAATTATCTAATTTTGTCTCTATGACTACTGCTAATTGCACTGCCTAGCCTTGAACTCTTTAGTCTCAGGGCCTAATAGCAATGATTTTGCCGGAAGGCTGACACAGTTCGAGATGGGGTCTGTCTCATTGTACTGCTCCATGGATTCTCCTGCCCATTCCCCATTCCCATTCCATGTGGTGGACAGACAGACAAGTATCCACCCACTGTCAGCTTCTGTAATTATCCTCCTACCTTGAAATGATGGTTTGCATAAACTTTTCTAGTTATTAGCTTTAAATATTAAAGAAATCTGAATACTAATTTAACAGGAAGAATGAATACCCACTAAGCCCAGAAAAAAGTCCCATCTACAAAATGCTCTCAAAATTGTTCGAATGAGGTTGCATCACATCAAAAATACACTTTTTAAAAAGTATTCTCTTACATATTTTTTGTATGTTACAAAGAAATTGTATGAAATTAACTTTCAAAATAAGGGGGAGGGAAAGCAGACAACCAAGTGATATGCCAAGCCAAGCAAGTCCAGCACTGAATTCATTATCATCAAATATTAAAATGCACTACAATATTCATCAGAATTCCAGAAAATGCAGCACTGTATTTTTCATTATTATTATTCTCAAATGCCTTAGGCTTAATGATATCTATCCAATCAACAAAATGAAATAAAATAAATGCCTAGGTTTAAAAAACTGTCATGCTGCCTCACTGCTCATAGAAATAGATGGTTTTAGAGCGTGTGATTTGATACATTATACTATGGAAGCTGTTATAAAAATGTTCCAACTGTTATACCTCTGTCCTACCTTGTACCTAATTAGGGCAAATAGAAAGTAATGGTCAATTAAACCCCTTTGTGTACAGGCAGCAAGAGAAAAATAACCCATCAAATTGCACTTTAAAAAATAAACATTACCCCACGCCACTTTACTGCTCTTCACGTAACTTCAAAACAAGTTAGAAACTCAGGAAAGGTATAAGTCAAGTTAGATTCTTATATATGATCAGTTCACACATTACTGTTAAATAGAGTTAAAATATAGTAATGATGAATTGCTGGCTAAAATGAAATCCATAAGCTAGCATATTTTTATCCACAATGGAGAACAAGTGTGTAACTTATGTCCCAACTTCAGCCAACTTGTGAATCACAGCAGAATCAAAGTTATATACACATGGGTAACGTTAGCTAAGATAATCAACCAGTAACTGTATTAATGGGAAACTACTCATCTCCAACACCACAAAAAAGAAATAGAATTATCTTGGTGTACAATAAGTATGGATCACCTGGAATGTCATAGGTGATCCTTGGGGCAAAGCTTACAAATCAAAGGAATAAAAGTATCCCCATTAATTAAACACACTGAGCAGACCTAATATCTTCCCTACCTCTCCCTCAATGGCATACATGTCATATAATACATTACATATACATATAATACATTACAATACATATAATACATTCCTGTCAGAATCACATAATCAAAAAGGCACTTTAAACTATAAAGGAAAGGATACCAAAACTTAAATTATGTAAGTATTCAATTTGTAGAAAATTTTGACTGATCTAAGCAGAAAATATACTACAGCTAAAACCATAAATAAAATAAACATTTTCAAACATTGTCCCTATTTCTGTCCAACTTACTCATACCTTCCCACTTCCAGTAGTGTTTTCTGAAGAAGTAAAAAAAATAATCTAACCATGTTTTTAATCGCAGGGCTCATCTTCATTCGGGATCCCTTAAAAATAAAGCTTGCAGTGCCTTCTTTGGATCACTTCAGACTTCATCCTCATGTCTTGTACTCGCGCACATACACACACAACTTCCCATGAACGAACTGAACACTCGTTGACAATAAAGCCGCCAGCCTCTGCTGTATTTAAAATTCGACGGACGGAAGAACACTGATGGTACATGCCGTTCTTACAGACGAAGGCCCTTAAAAAAAAAAAACTTTTTTTTAAATTAAACTAAATTAAATGTAACAGCCCCAAAAGTGCTGCCCGCCTATGCCCCTCCTCCCAGCTACACCACTGACACAGACAAAGTCGTCGAAAACAGTTTTTTTTTTTAAAGAAAATTAATTTCCCGATGGCTATCCAGTTCCAGGGGGGTGCAAGTGCACCCCCTTGCACCTGCCTGCGGGCGCCCTTGACTGATGCTCCTCATTCTAAACTGTCCTTCAGCTCTACCCCATAAAAATACTGTGTGATACTGGAAGTAGTTTGCTGTCTTTGGAAATCTGAACTGCAGAAGTATTCTCTAAGTAGATGAATAAATTAAAAGAATTCCTTAAAATTGATTTATCTCCTGGCAAAACCAGATTGCCTTATGTATAAGACAGCTACCAGAAAACCCTAGCTGTTGACTTACTAACTCATCTTCGTGTTTTACCCAGTCTATCTACTACTACAGTGATAACCTATTTGCAGTGTTCGAGAACCGAGTATTTTTATGAAGAAAGCAAAATGCTTTTTTTTTTATTTTTTTTTTTAACTTCAAGACTGAATCAGGGTACAATCAGATGACATGTGTAGACAGGAAAAAAATAAGAAAACCAAATATCAGCTGAAATATTATCATAATATTAATGAAGTCTGATGACAGAGAACAGTGTGAGTATTCTGGAAGAAACAATTCAATTAATTTTCATTGGCTTGTTTATTAAGTACAGCCACAGTTTAACAGCTTGCATCACATTTCATGAACTGTTATTAAAAAAGGAAACATTCCAGTTTGGTAATGCTCAGTATAACAGCACTGCTGATGGCACTTTGAATATAAATCACACTGGTGCTGCTAGTGCTAATTTGTTGATGCAGCTGAAATGCCCAAACTTTGCTTTTGCATTTTCTTATTCAGTTTCTTTTATCATAAGATCATAGGAAGTTAGTAGGCTATTGGCCCTGAGGCTCTTATAAGCCTAGCCAAGAGTTTAGCCCATGCATAGACAAATCAGCACCCAATGCCCCTGTCCAGCAGGAAAATGGTTGGAATCCCAGGGATATATTTTCTATTTCCCATCTAGTTATCCAGGTTGTGCTTAAAAAGGGATAAAGAGGTACTCTGCTTGACTTGGAGAGGGAGTCTATTCCATAGGTGGGGGAGTCTCTGGGACACAAATCTGTCCCAGCAACAAGTCCTATTGATGTCACAGATCAGGTTAAGGCCACGTGTGTGGGTTACTCCAGTGGAACTTGACTTGCGGATATGCAGCAGTCCCATCAAGGTGGGGTTTGAAATCACCTTGTATGCCAGACAGAGGTCACCACCGAGAAGTCTGTATGAAACAGAGTAGAGGGATAGGGCTTTTAGCCTATCAGTGTATGGTAGATTTTTGAGGCCCTGGATTCTCCTGGTGAGGAACCTCTGTGGTCTCTCCAGCTGCTGCATGTGCTTTACGAGGTACATGCTTTATGGGGCATTGTACTCAATAATGGGCCTTATAAGAAAAGAATACAGGGATGTTATGACCTCCTTGTCCCTGGATGAGATACCCTTACTTATGAGGTGGGCCATGTAAAAAGCTTTCAGTACAATGGAAGCGACATGGTGGTCAAAAGTCAGGCTGCTATCAATCAGGGTGCCTAAATCCCTCACTACTGACTGCATGCATAGGACATTGTTATTAATGTGATAATTTGTGGGGACATCACCCTCCCCAAAGGGGATGATGATGCAATTTTTTGTATTCAGCATGAGGCCATGCTTCTGGCACCAGTCATTTGTTTGGGTGAGACCCTCTTGAAAGATGTCCACGTCACTAGGGGAATTGATGACAGCTCCCAGCTTGCAGGCATCTGCAAACTTGGTCAGCCATAGCCCAACTGGTTTTGGCCTGCATCTCAGAAAAGTATATCCCAAATAACTGAGGCCCCAAGACCGAACCCTGAGGTACGCCACTTGATAGCAGTCTACTGCTTGAGGTGGCTTCCCCTATTTTGACTAGGTGGGTTCTATCAGTGAGCCAGTTAGCTACCCATCTGGTAACATATGGATTGATATCTAGTTGAGTGAGTTTATCTATTATGCCCAAGTGAGGAATAGTGTTGAAGGCTTTGGCCAGGACAAGGTTGCAGGTGAGCACTGTCTTCCACTCATCCATGGCTTTGGTGACTGTCTCAAAAAAGTCAACCAGATTTAACAGACATGACCTCCCCTTAATGAAGCCAAACTGTGTGGGATCGAGTGTTTGGAGTTTGGCAATGTCCTTGTTAATGAGGTCCATGATAATCCATTCCATGGCCTTGCAGATCAGGCTAGTTAGGCTGATGGGTCTATAATTTCCTGGATTGGTGAATGCTCCACCTTTGTGTAAAGGGATGACAGTGGCTGTCCTCCACTCAGCTGGGACAAGGCTGGTACTCAGGCTTTGGTTGAATAGGGCACCTAATGGTGGTGCAAGTTCCTGCCTGAGTTCATGTAGAATGCAGCCTGTGATGTTATCGGGTCCCATGGAGGCTGTACTTTTTGCCTTTGAGAGAACAGTGATGACCTGATCCCTAGATATAAGGGGAAGGGGGCAGGTACTGGGAATGTTCTAATTTACTGATGGGGAGACAGAGGGGTGAAATTTTCACTGAATCTGTCAGCCAGCAAGTTTGCTAAAGCTACGGCATTTGTATATGTTCATAGGTTCATAGATTCTTATGTGTTTACTGGGCTAACAACCACAAGGGTCTTTTTAAGCCTAGCCACGCATCCCAAATCTCTTACAAATTCTGCTACCTTTGATAAGTGCAAGGATGTGCCTGAGAGATGAACCATTTACAGGTTACCTGTTTGCATCAGAGACATAGGTGCCAAACCAGGAATGAATTTCTGTTTTCCCATCCAATTGTCCAAGTTGCACTTTAATTGGTTTAGGGAGGAACTCTGCTTCACATGGATGGGGAGCCTGTTCCATAGACAGGGTAGTCTCTGGGATATATACCTATCTCTCCACCAAGTCCTATTTATATTACAGGCAAGGTTATGTCTTTAGAATGGGTCATTTTGGTAATGTTTGTTTTGTGGGTATGCAGGAGATCCATCAGAGTGGGGTCTGACGATGCCCTGTATGCCAGGCGTAAATCTCCCCTCAAAACCCTGTAGGAGACAGAATACAGGGATAGGGCCTTGAATCAGTCTGCATAGGACATATTACTTAAGCCCTGTATTCTTTTAGTGAGGAACCTCTGTGGACATTCCAGTTGTTGGATATGCCCAGTTAGGTACATACCAAAGGGGGCATTGTACTCAATGACAGGTCTGAAGAATGCCAAATAGAGTGGAACAATGATTTCCTTGGACTTAGGTGCCATAACTCTGTTTATAAGTTGTGCAACATAGAATGATTTCCTCACCACTGTAGACACATGTTGATCAAAGCTAGATTACTATCTACGTGTGTCCCTATGTCCCTGACTACTGGGTCATCTCTATGGGGTCTGTTGTCAATATGATAATTACCAGGGATGGATGACTTCCCAAAAGAAACTATTATGCATTTCTTGGCATTTAGTTTTATTCCATGACTCTGACACATGGTGTCCTTGACCACCAGTTCTGAACAGATCTGGGTGCTGCCTTTCAGATTATGGACATATGTGAAGAAGGCTTTATGATTGTCTCTAGTGGATGTGGCCAATTTGGACTCAAAGTTTGCTTTGAAGGATTTCACTAGTGCTCTTATTTACTTGTTTAGACTAAGGAGAGATTGCTTCCAATTGGGCACCTGCACCTTCTTGGTCCTGGACAGCAATTTTTTTCTTTTGTTACAGAGTTTATTTATTGCAGCTGTCCACCAGACAGGATTACTCTTCCTTGCAGAGGATGACTTAGTCCTGTCAGGTATTCCTGATTCCATGCATCTATATAAATGTGCTTATAGTAATGTGGTATAGTTTTGGATACTGGTTCCAGTACCTAGAGAGGGGGAGGGGGCTGTGAATCTGTTTATACCATCCCTCATGAGGCTGTAATCAGCTTTGGAAAAGGTTTTTTGTTTGACCCTAGCTAGAGGGGGGTCGGGGAGATGGTGACTTTGAACATGACCACTTTATGGTCTGATCTTACAAGGGAGGATGATACTGCAGGGATGCTGCAGTGGTTACTCATGTTGGTTAATATCAAGTCCAAGATATTATCACCTCTTGTGGGGGTATCGACTAGCTGTTCCAAAGAATTTGCATTAACAAAATCGAGGAATCTCTGGGTATTTGTGTTCTGACATGAGTAGTTCTTCCAGTCTATATTTGGGTAGTTAAAGTCCCCCAGTATCAAGGTAAAGGGTTAAATCTTGATAGATTTGAAGAGGTCTAGATGGGCAGTTTGGGCATCTTAGGTCAAATTTGGGGGCTGGTAGTTAGCTATAATTTGTATAGGGGTCTTGTCAATGGTTAACTGCACCTGGAGTGTCTCCTGTGCATCATACTGTCTGACCAGCGTGGAGGTGTATATGTCTTTAATATATATTGAAACTCCACCTCCTTTGGCTTTACTACCCACAGTTTGGGGTCTGAATGCATGATAGGATGAGTAACCAGGTACAGCTTTGAAACAGGTTTCTGTGACTGCACAGATGTCAGCATTTTCCAGGGTTAAGAATGTTTGCAAGGAATGGAGGTTCATGTTTGGACTCCTAGCATTTAGCAGCATGACATTTAATTTGGGTTTTGTTGAAAGTTTTATGTTGCTAGTTTTAACTTCATCACTTTTTTAAAAAAGGCACTATGGGGGAGGCAAGTGCCTTTGTCAGAAGCCTGAAGCACAAGTGAGACAGATGCAGGCCATCTCTGGCAAAGCACCATGGTCTGTCGATCATATCTGCCCAGGCTGTCAGGTACTGGATCCCCCTGGAATGACACCAGAAACTAAGCCAATTGTTAAACTCAATTCATTTTCAACCTATTGGTGTGCAGAGTGTTGCCTACTTGGTCTCGTCTTGAAATGTGCACCAGTAATTAGCTGCAGTTTCATTGGGGTTGGTACCAGTGACAGGAATAACACAGTGGAATTATATTGTATTACTTTCTTTAGAGAATTTACTAAACGAAACATCAGTGGTTTCTTGCTCTTTGTGACTTGCATATTTTGTCTGTTGGGAGCTGAGGGAGTACAGCCATGCTTCCTGCTGAATGTGATCACAATTGGGAAGAGATGGGACTAGACTGTAGCGTTCAACTGTACAGATTTTTGCCTCATATTTTTAGACTGTTCCTCATAAAATTTGTAGTTTTCTGACATAAATTTGAGTTTTCAACTTCATATCTTTCAGAAAATGCATGTTAATACAAATCTTTCTTTTTTCAAGTAATTGCCCAAGTTTATTAGAGCATTACTTAAAATCTGTCCCTATTTTGGGCCTTTGTTCTCATTATTTTAGGCTTTGTCCAAATTTCTTGAGCTAAGAGGTTGAGCGGTATAGACTAGATCATTATCAAGTAGACCTTAACTAATCTCAAGCTTCCAGACTGCCAAAACCCAGCATCTGCAACATTTAATTCTTCTACAGCATTAGTTAAGTTTTGGCCTACAGCATTAGTCACCTCTTGGCCTACAGCATTAGTTAAGTCTTGGCACTGGCTTTTGAACATAAATGAGATTGAGAAGAAACACACAAGAAGCTTGGCTGAACATTATAAGACTCTTCCATCTGAGAGTGTTAATATATATAATCAACCAATCTATGTGGAGGATTATAATCAGGTGTCCGACCATAATCAGTTTGCTACATGTTTGAGAAACCAATGCCAAGGAATTTACTCCAAGAGTGAAGTGAAGCTTGAGAAGTAAATTCTGACATCTATTTTAAAACAGCATAAACTACTTATGATGAGATTATGATCACAGTTCTTTTTTAGTGCACATACTGCATGGATCTTTCTTTTATTATATATATATATATATATATATATATATATATATATATATATATATATATATACATATATATATATATATATATGTATATATATATATGGGTCCACTTCAAAATACTGACTTTCAAAATCCCTAAACTCAAAATACTGAGACCAAAATCTCTAAAGCTCAAAATACTGAAAACTCAAAATAGTGAAACTCAAAATATCTAAAAAAAAACACAGTACAACAACACAAATATATTACAGCAGAACTACATACAGAAATATATTCACTACACTAAAGTGCAATCTCAGAGTTGATATATTTAAGTAGCAGGGGGTGTGCAAGGGAGCTTGCCCCCCTGCTTATACTTGGAGAAGAATAATATGGTTTGTGTTTTATTTGTTTCTGTATGTACTTGTGCTGGAATATAACAAGTGTTGGTATCCTGTGTGTTTTCAGTATTTTGAGTTTTCAGTATTTTGAGCTTTAGAGATTTTGATCTCAGTATTTTGAGTTTAGGGATTTTGAAAGTCAGTATTTTGAAGTGGACCCATATATATATATATATATATATATATATATATATATATATATATATATATATATATATATGTGTGTGTGTGTGTGTGTGTGTGTGTGTGTGTGTGTGTGTGTGTGTGTGTGTGTGTGTGTGTGTGTGTGTGTGTAGGCCTATGTCAGAAGATCAAGTCAAGGCAATATGATCAAGTTTCCAAAAACCTGAACTTCAAAAAAAAAAAAATCCTACCTTTTTTCTGTTTTTGTATGGGGGTATTATATATTCCAACTCCAAGATCGCACCACAGTAGGGAAAAGGATAAATTCCCTGATACTCACTGTACTGCAATCCTCTCTACTGTCCAGATTTTCACATAATTTCCAGATTTTCAGTTCATATTTTTGGTGTGTACCTCCTAAAATCTGTGGTTTTCTGGCAAATCACTGGGATGATCTGAGAACTGAAGTCACTAAATAATGACACACATTTGTGTTTCAGACTTCAAATCCTTCAGAAAATGTATGTTAAAACAAACACTGTTATTCCAGCAACTTTCTAAGTTTATAAGATCAATATTTAAAATATGTTCCTATGCTTGAGCCTTTGTCTCCCCATTTTGTTAGGCTTTGTCCAGATTTCTTGCACTAAGAATTTGAGAGGTATGCCATGATCTCCATTCTAAACCTAGTTAAATATTTATGAGTTTTCAGAAACTCGGTCATATCATCTTAACAATATGAATTTACAGTTTCTGAAAACTCGAGCTTCTGGCACAGACCCTTTTATATATATATATATATATATATATATATATATATATATATATATATATATATATATGGATTCACTTTAAAATTTCCCAAAACTTTGAATTTCATATGGTCAGGACCATATGATTGAAGTTTTAGAACTTTGAAACTCTGAAATAAATCTAAAAGGAACACAAAACCATTTTCCTCAATGTTTCCCCCCTGCACCCCCACACTCCCCGCTATTTAAATATACCAACTCCGAGATCGCACTACAACAAGGAAAGGGGAGAATTTCCCATTCTGCGCTGTATGCAGATCTCTGTTCAGAATTTAGAAGTTCTAAAACTTCGATCATATGGTCTCGACCATATGAAAGTCGGGATTTTGGGAATTAGAAATTCTGAAGGGAACATATATATGTATGTGTGTGTATATATATATATATATATATGTATATATATATATATATATATATATATATATATATATATATATATATATATAGAGCATGGAAATTTCATTTATTAGTTAGATACTTATGAATTTAATTTACATTTCTTTAACTTAATCCTTCTTTCTAGTTCAGAAACTTTCATTAGTTCACTGGTATATTTAGAACTGGAAATATTGACTGTTTCTGAAATTGATATGATGTATAGGTTGCTGAATCTTATGGATTGTTATTCAGATTTCCTTTTTAAATTTTGGAGATAGTTTTAGTTTAATATATTATTTTCATAGAAGAGCCATTGAAATGTATTTCATGCATGTAGGGTTTCTTCTACTTATCTGAAATTATTATACTTCTTTTGAGATGTTAAGATTTGTACTGGGTGTGACGAGGATGGACAGGATTAGGAATCAGTATATTAGAGGGTCAGCTCAGTTTGGACAGATTGGAGTGAAAGCCAGAGAGGCGAGATTGTGTTGGTTTGGACATGTGCTGAGGAGGGATGCTGGGTATATTTGGAATAGGATACTAAGTATGGAGCTGCCAGGTTAAGAGGAAAAGAGGACGGCCTAAGATAAGATTTATGGATGTGGTGAGAGAGGACATGCAGGTGGCTGGTGTGACAAAGCAAGATGCAGAGGACAGGAAGAAATGGAAACAGATGATCTGCTGTGGCGACCGCTAATGGGAACAGCCGAAAGAGAAGAGAGAGAGTACTTCTTGCAAGAGAAGGTTATGTCATGTTTTTCTGATACATGTTCATAGCTTTTCTTGTCTGTTAAAGTACTTACACATAATTTTGAAGCTGTTTCCTGCTTCTGGTGTGCTGCTTTGAATGAAACCAAGTCTTAACAATAATTAAATGTGCTTCTTTCTGACATCAGGAAGGTACATAACAAGCTTGCCCTTTTCTTGATTTATAATTGTAGCACTATAGGTACCATGAAGAGGACTGTCAGATCTTCTATCACACCTCAAGCTTTGCTGTTTATTATGTTTTCAGAGTAAATTTCTTGACATCTTTGTCTTGAATGCATAAGAAGTTGGCTATGATCAGAAAGACATTTTAATAATTCTTTGTATCACATGGGGCCGTTATCTGTTGTGATGTACTACTGCTTACAGACAGTAAAGTGAAGGGCCGAAGACTGTTTTACAGCTGTGAACATCTTACAGCACTTGGTGCTGCTAGAGAGACAGTGGCCAGAAGCTAAGTGCCTCTCTAGTGAATAAACATATTTAGCAATTATTAGATAGTCAGTCTATCACGCATTTTTTTATGTTTCTGTGGCAGCAACATGTTTCACAGTTTCTAAAGTTATTTTATCTTCTTACTACTATTCTGTGGGGGCAGCTGTTTGTGTTCCACAATAATGGAGATGAACTGCACTGAAAGGTGTTTAAAAGAACTATGTTAAGACTTTTTTGCATTAGAAAAGTACTTAAAGTTGTCTTCTTCCTAAATTTATAGTATAATCACTGTGCTGCATGGCCTACAAAAATCTTAGCATGACATGGATACCATATTGTGTTTATTTATTTATTTTATTTCATGTTGCTAACTGGGTAAGTTTATTGGTTGATAGACCCTTTTCAGCCATGACCCAGGCACCACAGTGTAACACACAAAAGAAAATTATACATAGACTAAAGAATCCAAAGAGCTGAACATAGTACAGTTACAAGGTAGAGACATTTGCATATTATTTACAATTATAAATATTAAGACATATTATTATTTGCAGTATGCAGTAGGCATTCAGCCAGTAGAAACTTTTAAAAGTATGTCTTTATAAGAAAGATGTGAGTATACAATGAGCTACAAGAACTAGCCATTGTCACAGATGCATGAGTATTTGCTGTACTTAAGCAGTTGTTCTTTTAGTTTGTTTCTAAGTAACTGCAGTATCTCTTTCTGTCTCACATCTGCAGGTAGAAGATTCCAAACAGCTGGACCACATCTAGAGAAGGCACATATTTTGGCACTAATGCAGTCTTAATTTTTAGGGCACTACACCAGTCTCAGTGTTGAATGTGTGTAGAGCTCAGTCTCTTACCAATTTTATAACACAGCTTGATCTATCAGACATTGATAAACTGAATCAGCCTTTGCAGTATTAGCAGTATACAGTCTCATGCCATCTAGGGGTAACGTTACTGTAATGTCATGAGAGACTACTTGTTGAAGATCACCCAAATACTGACAAAATCATATTGGAGTACAATAGTCTACAATAAACAAAGTGGTCTGTGGTCTTTATACCCATCATGTTAGTCTGTATGCATCTGTATGTGAGCGTAGCAGATATTTCGGTTTAAAAAATAACTGTATGACAGTGTGTCTTGATTACTTTAACTTAGTGTTCTATTTTTAATACCACCTGCATTTGAAGAGTGCAGTGATCTGGGTGGGGCCATCTGCATGAGAGCAACAAGTTGAACTATGTTAGTATGGTCATTATTTCTTTTGTATTGTTCATGGAAAAGGCTATGTCAGGTTATAACTCAGGTAGTAGAGAAAATAAATGAAACATTGTGGTGTTGCACTTCCATACAATATTCTAATCAAATAAAGAGATTTCTGAATGAAAGGAGCAGCAAAAATGTTTGTTGAATTGAAAGAATTCCAAAACATAAACTGACAATTGCTCATATACTTAAGCAAGGATTTGTTCATATTATGTTGTAATGTAAACAGCACAAGAAACACACTTCTTCAATTTGCTGTAAAACAGCTTCCTATTTTATTGTATCATATCATAAACTAATTGGACTATGCAAAAAGTCATTTTATCAGATATATTATGCATGCTCATATCCATTTTACAAAACAAAAGTAATGGTGCATTATAGTCATTAAAACTCCAGTGATAAGGAGTATATCACATGCATTGATCAAAGTGCTGGAAAATCGTCTAAAATGCAGCACAGAGCATATAGTACCACCTGGCTTTTCTGATCCTGCCAGCTGCTAGACCCCCAGCTCAGTTTTATTATTTTCTCCAGTCTTATAACAGTACATTGCTGGCCACATTCACTGTGACATCATGCAACCAATCAAATCCCTTGTTTTCCACTTTGGCTTTCTGAAATGGTGGTAACCATAGTGATAGCCTAGCAGTCACTTAAAAATATATTTAAAACACGTCTATACAGCTGATAGCATCCCTTCCTTCATTTTCATGTCTTTCTATAGCCCCTTTTTTCTTTACCCCTAAATTGTGCTAGTGCAAATTCTTTGTATAGTTTCTAAAAAATATTGTTTTCATCTGCCTCATCACACTACAGAATTATATGTAGAGTTGCTTCCTCTAACTATGCATATACTACTAAGACGGATTATTTGGCTGTGGTTATAATGATTACATTGTTTTGTGACAAGAACTTCTTGTATTATTTATTCTACAATTTTGTGACTGTATTAAATGATTACACTGTTTTGAGAAAGTTCCTAAAAAATTTCTTTCACACTCTCTGTATGGATGCAGCACCATTTCTTGCCAAAAGTGGAAATGTTGAATATTTTTCTATTTATTGCATGGATTGCATTGTTTCTGGGCCTGTCATCTGTTCACATGATTTGTACCCTATGAAATGGCATGGAAATAATCCAAATGGATCTGTGCTTTTCACTGGAATACACCATTAAATACATAAAACAGCCCATGACTGTTGTAGGAGAAAAAAAGGTGTCACTGTTTTGTAAAGAGAGAGACTGTAACTATTTTATGAAACTGTAAGCTATGGTTGCAGAAATAGTCCTCACTAGCAAGCATATTTGCTAAAATTGCTACAGATCATCAATGCTTATGACAACAAAAAAAACCCCAAATTCTCAAAAAAAAAACAGGAGAGGTTTGTGAGTGAGGCATGGCTGACAGTGAATTTCAAGATTTCTATGTATGTGTTACCAAGTGAACTGAAGCAATAGGTATAAAAAAGGAGTAGGCCATATCTTTATGGTATCCAAATGTACAAAACATACACACATACACACCTTTACTTAACATCATGTCGATAAGTTTGTACTTCTCCCTCTTAAGTCAATGTCCTTGTGGACCTCTACTTCCAGAAGCCAGATTTGTAGAATATCTCTTTGAAATTTATGCCATTTCTTGACAAAAATAAATATGAAAATTATCTACACTTCATAGTTTATTTTAAATAATTATTACTGAATCTCCAACTTATTTTGAGAAAACTTGATGCATTCAATGCATTATCATATCAACCCTTACTATATAATCCAAATATTACCTTTGACACAGAACATTTAAGGCACTTAACATTTTCTGTGCTAGAAAAAGTTCATCTATTTCATTTAGCTGATAATCAAATATATCAAAGTTATGTTAAATAAATGGGATCTTTGATTCTCTGCCTGCCCCTCATGAAACCTAATTCGGGTAGCTACAGTAAAATTGACCTCTTATCCAAGTATAATAGAGAAATATTTGTTTTTGTCTTATACTGTAAGGGGTATTCCAGGAAGAAGCATTTCATTTCAACTCTAATGATGTCTCTGATGCACACTTTTACAGCTTTTGTGATGCATTTTAAAATATATAAATGTATTTCCAAACAAATTGTGACATTATCTGATAGACTGCATGCATTTTTCTTGCACTTATGGATTTTATTGGTGGAACTACATTCCCTATGAGAACTGTTTTATCACCTTTTTGAAAGTATAATGTGTACAACATAACATTTTCAACAATTTTGTCAAACAATTAGAGTTGTACTTTCTTAGAATTAGTGTGGTTCCAGGTGGAGATCGGACATTTTAATGATAGGCCTATATCTTGGGTGCATTTTGTCACTGCAGTGTTAAGACTGAACCCAAATTTATCCACCATCTTGAAAAAGCATGGGTTATGATAAACAGCAGTTGAAGAATTCTCACTTTTCCCTATTGGTCTGAATGACAACCATATGCCAGTTCAGCCATTTACAACCAGCATAAACAAAATGTGCGATATCAGGGCTGTGGGTCAGATGGAGACAGTGACAGGAAGTTTTCTTCTGCGTTATTTTGGTGTTTGTCTCTAGCAGTGTACGCTGGGTAGTTGGTTTCAGAAATGGAATGAGAATACCCAAAGTCTAATGTGGGAAGTTCCAAATTCCAAGAATGCAGAGAATGAAAGGAAACTTTTACACTGTGCACTGTTGTCCAAAAATATTGACTTCTTTTCACTAAAAAGTTCATCTCTTAGCTGATGGTTACCACTTTACTCGTGTTTTCCATGGGGAGTTAGCTTCTGGCTATAACTGATGTTAATATGAAAGCTGTGTGGAATAACACATTTATCTAAAAATATAAGTAGATTCATAGACTTAGGAACAAGATATTCCATGCTATGAAAGTGAGACTAAATAATTGCATTGCTTTTACAAAAGCTGTCTGAAACATTATCAAGAAATTGAAACTGAAAGGCTAAAGTGTGTTAACTTCATATCTCCATATGTTATTGAATTAGTACTGTGGAATGGAAACTGTTGTTATTTCTGAATCAAGGTGGTTGAACTAGCTTAGTCAGTGGAAAATTTCTATAACAAATCCATGGATAAGTAATTTATTCCAAATTCTGATCTGTCTGGAAAGAAATAACTTTAATGAAAACTTAAATTCGTGGCTGTGAAGGTGGTTTTGGAGGCTGTAATCATGCAAATGCCTGATACTTAGTTAACAAAAACTAAACACATGAAATAACACAGTTGTGCAACCTCAACAACCAGATAGGACCCTGATTTCATGTTCAGTTTGCCAGGAAGACACTGACAAATGGTCTTTAACACCACTTTGGACTCCTGGAAGAATACATGTTTCAGAGACATTTATAAGCAGTGTAATTGCAGTGGTAACCATTTGAAATGTCAAGACTGGCTAGAGCAAGTCCCCCCAAAAAAGAAACTGAATAGCTAAAAGAATAGACATACATATACTAAGTTAAAGATGCCCATTTGCTTGAATATTTCCCTTTCTCCAAGGTATGGTGATCTCAGAGATGGTATATATAGGTTTTGGGGGGCTTGCCCCATATATCACACTCTCAGTTGCTTAACTACAAGTTCAAACTCAGAAGTATGCATTTTATTTATTTTTTTTTATTTATGCAGACTTTTTTATTTTTATGACTGCAATAATAATTGATATATTCAGTACTTTGTCATATGTGTTGCATAATTAAAAATTGGAAAGGCCACAGAAATACCTCACTAAGAGGATTACTGGCCTCAAATAGATGCCAAACGCAGACCGTCTCAAAAAACTCCAGCTCTACTCCGTCGCATATCACCTACTCAGAGGCAATCTCTGCCTAACATACAAAGCTATGTCAAACCCAGAACAGTTGGACATGCTATACTTAAAGAAATCCCAATCTCTCCAAACTACATGCTCCAGGGACCTAGACCTTGTCACCAAAATAAACAGAACATGCTGGAGGGATAGATTCCTGTCCCAGAGACTTTCCATACTCTGGAACAAACTACACATTCATGTCAAGCAAAGCTCCTCATTGGCCCTCTTTAAGAAAAATATTGATGACTGGATGGGAAATAGAAAGTTCACCCTGGGGATCACTTCTGTGGCACTGCTTGACAGTGGCACAGGAAAATAATTTTCTTGAGTGGTGAAAACCAGGGAACCTTTTTGGCTAGGCTTATATAGGCCCCAGGGCCGATAGCCTAGTACCTACCTATGAACCTGTGAACCTATATACCCATATGGTTCAAATTTATAGCCAAGTTGTCAACATGATGCTCAACAACATAAATAAATATGTTCAACATTTTCACTTCAATGTTGTTGCAGCTTAACATTTTTGAATATTGGACTCACAGAGAAGTCAGGGAGAAGCAGTTACAGACAAATCATTTGTCAGCACATACACTGAAATAAGAACTACTAAAAGTCTTCATGTAATAATAATGGATGCAGCTGCATTGCCTGTTTCAGGGAGCTGATTGATACAAATATATTTTATATAAACTGTATACATCAGTATGCTAGTAGTAAATTATATATGCATGATTTAAGAGTCTATGTACTAGTTAATTGAACCCCCCAAAATAAGGGTGGTCCCCCCATTTGTATTCTCTTCCTACATTGGTCTTGAAGGCTGAGCACCAGTGGACCAGAAATTTAAAGTCCCCAAATGTGCATTAAGATGATATTTGGCATAAAAAGCTGTCAGAAAGCCCATCTGCTTCTTGTCCAGATATAATTCTTGGCAAATGTTTTAAGAGTACTCATTTTTTTAATTTTTATTTATAATGCTCATGGCTGCATATCGCAAGATTTAGTAATAACTCAAAGTAAATCTAATTCCATGAAAGAGTGGAAAGTGCAGTGGAAGCACATGGTGAATGACAAGGTAGGTGCTGCTTTTTACTAATGGTAGTTGTCTCCAAAATTGTTTTGACTCTCATAATGATTACTACTTTAAAGCTTGATAGTGAATACATTAATGCCCTAAATAATTTAGAACACCCCTTTAGTGCATAGATATCCACGTGTTTGTGCATGTTCATATGTGGATGGGTGTGTGTCCATACGCACACGCATGTGTGCATGTGTATGTGTGCGTACCCATGCTGTTACATAGTCTAAAATATGAAAATAAAGTTATTGAATGAAATCACTTAAAGAAAAGTCATGACTGCTTGCTCCAGAATGCTCACAACCTGTATGTCTTACATTTATCTACTTCCATTTATTTTTAAAATATTAAACTGTCTAAGCCTAAGCAATATACAGAGAAGAAAAAAAAGTGAGAGAATATTTTACTGTGTATATGAATAAATGGTAAACAATTGAAATCAAACTAGTTACATTTTCTATTTAAAAATGGAAAAAAAATAATAAAGAAAAAAGTAATGGTCCTTTTAGGATCATAGCAGACTCTCCCAAACACTCTCTTACATAGATGAGGCACATTCTAAAAAGGGTTCAGTTTTGGGTTCTTATTACATGATCGAACTTCAACAAGTTCGAACCCTATATGGTCAAAACCATATAGGCGAACTTGCAGAAGTTCGAACATGGAAAAAAAAAAATAAAACATGCAACAGTAAACTAACTGTTTTAAGCAGGGGGGCAAGCCCCCCTGCACCCCCCACTCTTTAAATATACCAACTCAAAGACCGCACTATAGTGCGGAAAGGGAATATTTCCCTTTACTGCACTGTAGTGTGATCTCAGAGTTGGTATATTTAAAGAGTGGGGGGTGTGGAGGGTGAGGGGGGCTTGCCCCCCTACTCGCAACAGTTAGTTTACTGTTGCATGTTTTATTTTTTTTTTTCCGTGTTCGAAGTTTTGAAACTGCAAACAGACAAGTTCAATATTGTCATGTTCAAAGTTTCAAAACTTCGATCACCTAATAGGAACCCATTACAACTACATAGTACTGGGAGTTCTCTGTCTTCTGTGTGTGGCGACATGCATGAATGGGTGTACCTTCGTTGAAGGTTCTCAATCAGGGCCAGCAACTCGACACATAAAAATCTACTGCCAATTCATTAGCAGACCGGAATTCCGCTGTGGTGACCCCTAACCGGGAAAAGCCGAAAGACACAACAACAAGTGCTGGGAGTTCTCCACCTGTATGTTAGAACAGGTACTGCAAGCTGTACATGGATAATAGGTCATATGCATGTAATATCAGTTCTGACACAGGGGAACAGCTGTACTCAGGCAGGCCAGAAGTATGGAGAAGATGGGCAGTAACCACACACATGGGTTTAATGAAGTTTGCAAGTCACCCATCACACACACAAGGAAAAATCAAATCTCTAGTTTTCCTGTTTTTCTTTGCTGAAATAACACACTCCTTTTTGCCTTCTGATCAGAAAAATTTCATTTGCGCAGGTAGGTATATATCTATACATTAGAATTTTTTTTATTGGAACTTTGGTAAATTATTAAAAATTCATTACACTTCTTGCAAGTGAAGTCATTATTCGGTCTTCATATTTCAGCATCAAATTATGACAGAATGAGAAATTATGGCATGTTTGTTAATTGACAAAATTATATACATGTTTCCTTTTGATTGTCTAACTCAATCAGTGATACTTTGTTCAGGGGGCTAAGAATATAGTTTGTCAACTTGAAAATGCCTTCATGGCTGAGCAATGCCCACTAGCCTGGTTATTCTTGGACAAACCACCAAAAGCTCATCCATTATTAATTTAGTAGTTCTGTCAGTTGTCCTTAATGTCTAGAATGTTCATCCAAGCTTGGATTGAAGGATTAGAGACCTTAGTGCAGCTTTTAGGGAAAGTATTACAGTATGATTCTCTCAAACATTTTGTGGAGGACTTCCACCTTCATACCATATCCAGTCAGTGTAATGGCAGCATCTACCTTATAGACACTGTCAGATTGTGCATTCCCTCACCATCTGTGTACTATTTCATTAGCATCCAGCTTTACTGTAGCTCATGCTGAAAAGAGCATCTTAAAATATCATGTTTCTTGAAGGTGCAAGACCCCCTCAGTCGCAGACAGTGCCCACACTCTATCTGGAAACAGTTCTGCCAACAAGGCTACATTATATTAGAACTGGAGACTGTTCCACCACTGAAAAAAGTAGTCTCTTGACATACTTCCTTGTTTTTAAGGATCCCTTAGGTTCAAACACCTCACTTTTAATTGGCACAGTTTAGCTATCCTTATGTTCCTAAAGGAAGAAATAAATATGAAGACTGAAAAATATTAACCTACCTCTGTCAAGTAGAAGTTACTCACTCTGTACTAGGCTTTATCTTTATCCTCCAAATCCCAGTTGTACAGGACTATATATCATGAAATCATTGCTTCTCTAGAAATAACCTTATTGGATTACTTACACATGCTTGCTATGTACCATATGTACTATCCTATGTACTCCACACTAGCTTAGTGAGGATTCTGGACAAAATAGTTAGCACACCTTTTCACTGGAGTTAGCTTCAAGGCTGTTTTAGTATAATGACTATATATAAATTGCCAATACCTACTCCAAGACTTTACCTCCTTTCTCAGGGAAGGACAGCCTAGGTAATCCTGGAGTAATTTGAGAGCAGCCATCTAGGTTTTGTTTGATATACTGTGTTTTTCGATGACCGTGATATGACTCAAACCTACAGTTTTCTCTTCAAAGTGAAACAACTTATCTATTAAGCCATATAGCCAAACTGGACAATGACTCTTTAAATAACAAAAAAATCATGAATATATTCGATGAAATATTTTTTCCTGGATACTCAGACTACATTGCTTCCAATTGTATTGCTAAGTATTATGTGTGGTCTGTGGTTTTACTTCTCAAGCAGGTTTACCCCTGCAATAAGCTGAGTCCAGCATAGTTTTCTGTAGCCATAGTGTGCAGTTTTGTAGCTGTATATATATATATATATATATATATATATATATATATATATATATATATATATGGGTCTACCTGACATGGTCGACAGTTCAGATGGTCGACAGTTTATTTGGTCGACAGTTCATTTGATCGACAAGCATTGTAGGTGGGGGCTTCACCCCCACACCTCCCCTAACTATATATATCAACTCCAGGGTTGCACAACATTGGGGAAGGGGGCAAATCTGCTTGTCGACCAAATGAACTGTCGACCAAATGAGTGTCGATCATATGAACTGTCGACCATGTCAGGTAGACTTATATATATATATATATATATATATATATATATATATATATATATATGTGTGTGTGTGTGTGTGTGTGTGTGTGTGTGTGTATGTGTGTGTGTGTGTGTATGTGTGTATGTGTATATGTGCATGTGTCTGTGCTGCCAATAAGCTTACACCATTAACAAATGTCTTTTTTCCTTAGCATTTAAATCTAACCACCTGGTCTCTGCAGCTGTGTCTTCTGGTCCAGGGATGCATGGGAATGTACCACTAATCAAAATGAGATTGAAGATAAAAAAAGAAAGAAAAAAACTTGCTTTCACTCACTCATTTTTGTTCCTAGCTCCTAGACTGTCATTATTGTACATTTTAATATCTTGTCTTTCTCCTTTCTCTTTTATTTATAATTATTTTTCTTATATAGTATTAAATTATTTTTCCGGCTTTTAATTACTTTATATGTCTCTGTATAATGATATTCTGCTATCCAGTAGCACGAGCCATCTCAGTCATTATGGTTACATCTTATCCAGAAAGGTCTGCTAAGCATAATTCCATTTTTCTAGCAATGTTTTGACTTTGCAAATTGCTTCTTGTACTAAACATCATAGCATATTTTTGCATCTGAAAATATGTATAAGTTTTGTAGCATATCCCTGTATCTGTAAATATGTGATGTTATTTTTTATGTGATGCTATTTATCCTGGCTGTGCCTGCAAATGACCCAGTGAGGTCAGTGCACTACCTCGGTAAACAAACATAAATAAATGTAGATGGTGTATTTTGTCAAGGCCAAGCTTCCTGTCATTTTCATATGTTCCACTGAGAGACCCAGCTCCCCCCTCCCCCCGACCAGATACCTTGCGTAGTTTAAAGAAGATACTAAGACGATTTCAACAGTTAACTCAAGCAGATATCCTACAAGCATGAAAAAATATTCAAATATTAAATAAAAATCATCTCACTTTTGAAATGGTTATCTAGTGAAATATTTTAATTACAATCATCTGAGTTAGTTCTACAATTTGAATATGCTGAATATATTTTATAGAAACCTGACTGAGTCCAACAGCTTATTAGGTTTATATATATATATGTATATATATATATATATATATATATATATATATATATATATATATATATATATATATATATATATATATATATATATATATATATATATATATATGTATATACACACACACACACACACACACACACACACACACGCACACACATACATTTTTGGTCCTTGTTCTTCTTGAGCTGATTTTTATTTGATATTAAAATGTGCTAAAAACCTGATGAGGTAAATATCCTTTTGTTTTAGTGCCTTACAAAGCATTACTTCAAAGAACTGCACCTACAACATCTTTCTTTTTTGGGTGATGGCTACCTTGTCCAGTGGTTATACCTTGTACTGAAGTCCTCTTACTTGTAATTAGCCAATGCACTGGGCAAATGAAGAGCAAATTGGCCCTTTAAAGAATGATACAGGTATATTTCCTAGTCTGGTCAATTTTTGATACACTCCAAAAAATCATTGCTCTCTCTCTCTCTCTCTCTATATATATATATATATATATATATATATATATATATCCAATCCCAGTCCTAGAAATATAACAGCTCCTTGGATTTTTCCTCCTAGCATTTTACTAATTCTGAAAGCCCTACTGCAGAAAATAATGAATAATGATGCTGATGCCACATTTGATCAGTATTTGGAGCTAGTGGTCTAAAACCCTTACAGTGACTGTGGTAACATTTCCTTTCCCAAAGACTGCCTTTCATCAATATGGCGGGAATTCTGACTTCAGTACTGTAGGTAAGTTAAGGTAGGACTAAGAGGACACCTGCTCTAGGTACATGCTCTTAGGCAGTGTGATACACATTGTAACAGAGTTGCTGATCCTAGGTAAATGCAGTACCAGCAGTCACTTAAGCAGCTGTACATGATATTTCATATCTGCCTTAATGTGGTTTAGTGTGAGTGCAGGTTAGCAGCTGTAGCAAAGAGTTTGCAGAGGCAGTTTGTTGCAGCTTAATATGACCTTTGGAGGAGCTTTTTTTTTTTGTTCCTTAACTTGTAAGTTGAGAGAAAACCAGCCTTGTGACTGGCCAGGAAGTCAATTTGTCTAGCTCCAGCTCTATCTGATTCAACTCCTTATCATTTCAGAAATAGCCAAGTGTCTCATATAATCCACCTTGGAAATAGACCATGGTATTGCAGAGTATATCCTTTGCTTGCAACCTGAACACTGAATAATGTAAGAGTAAACCCAGAAAAGGATGGCTGTGTCTCTAGAAAACAGTCATTGCAAAGTTTTTGAACATCCTATTGGTCTCACTCCACAATCTCATTGTACTAGGATTCCAGTGCTATTTCACTAACAGACCTCCTTCAGACCAGTGACCACTGACCTCCCAGCCTTTCCAGCAGTGGAAGTCTGCTGACAATCTACTTCTACAGCCATAGCTCTGAATCTTCCTAGGTGTAAACTGTCATGAAAGGCTATCTTTATAGCAACATGTCTAACAGAAAATATAATATTTGATTTTAAACATATTGAACAAGATGTGCTGAGTGGTTGAACTGCCAATGATTGAGACACTCATTGAAAAATACAAAAAAAAAATCACTGATTGGTAGTAAGAGTGAAACACTTTTTTAACTCTCTTCCTGGACACATACCTACAGAGATGCCGTAATGGGCAGCAATTCGATCAATATATTGTCCTTCACTGATCAAGTCTTCTTCCCAAACATCAACCAAGGACAAGCAAAGTCTCTCCAATTAAAATATCCCCACATTCTTATGTCTTCCACTTCCATCCATGTGTAATTTCTAGTCATTGTTCATCCTGTCAAAACATCACCCCATTAAAATCAACCAAAAACACTTTCAGTGTGAACAAATACTCCTTAACACATCTTGGCAGCTTCATTCTCTTGTGATTCTGCATTTTACCTTTTAATAATTTCACTGTGGCTGTTGCAACATTTCTCCCTTCCACTCTGTGGAGATACCAGTTTGGAAGTAGGATTTAACATACAAGTATGGACATTACACCCCCCCACACCTTTACGTTTCCCACACATTGCACCAATTTTGCTCATTAATAGTTTGAGATTTCCCCATCTCTGGGAGACGAAAGAAATCTTAAAGAATATCAGCTGCCAATAACTGGAATATAAGATTTTTTGCTTGACCTTCTGACTTGTCTTCATGTAATGGAGCACCTAGTTCTCAGCATACAGCCCAATAGGCCTTTGTAACATATTCTGCCTGTTGCCTTTCTTCTCCAGTAATCAACCATTGTCTACATAATGCATGCACCACTCTCCTTTCTGCACCCCTTACTTGCATGATCCATTGCAACGGTATAATATTTTTTTACAAGTGGTACAGGCCACCAAACAACACACAGGCATGATCTTGTGATAGTAAAGTTTTCCGTCCAACTACAAGCACAACAAATGACAACCTTCCCATCAGATGTGCAGCAATCTACCAGCTTATTCAATATCCAACTTCACAATCCAAAAGTCTGACTTTGCTTGAATTAAACCAATAGTATCGGCTACGGAAGCAAACTGCACTTTTAAGGCCTCCTTAGCAATTTCATTATGAACTGAGTGCACTGCAGGAAGGTAAGCTGAGAATTAGCCCAGAAATTCTCTAGGATCTTCTTGGGAGCTAATCCAGCAGAGGTTCATCTTGAACTGTTGAAAAACAGGGTGATATGAGCCAGATAACATACCCAGTTGAATTTCTTTATCCAATAGCTTCCAAGCAATGTCTTCTTTGGCCTGGACTTACTTCTGATTTTTTATACATAATGCCTTCAGCCAACAAGGGAAATCACATCTTGAAGCACTTTGTAAAAAATGTTTAACCACCTGATCTGGGCACTTGAGTAGAAACTTCTGTAAAGTCTCCCCTTTGACTGCAGTCTCTGCAAGGGTTCTAAAGTCTCCGGTACTTGAACAAGCATCTCTAACTCCATAAAAAAGGAACTCCTGCCTCTTCCTCTAGTATAAGCTACTTGCCTCCCTTCATTAAATTCCCAGTCCATTATCCCTGAACCTCAGCATTCTTGCATCCTTTCAAAAGAATTAAAGGCTGGCTGTGAGCTGTGATGGTAAAATAGATGTATATACATTTGCATCCTGACCTCTTTACATTTATTATAATTGAATGAACACCAGCTGCCATTTTCCACCATGATACTTAGCCACAGATGTTAATGCAGGCCCTCCATTCTCATAGTCTTATCTGTGTCCATATGCCTCGTAAACTTCCTTTTGTATTGCTATCTGTGCATCTTATGCATGGGTGATGTAAAAAGATGACGTAATTGTTTAGTCATGTCACTTTTCTGACACAACTGCCATGAAACTGACAAATCAAATGCCCGGTTTTCCTGTGTCACGGTTCTAAACATAAATGGTCTGCAGTTATCTGTGCTTAGGAGAAGATACACTGGATCCCTGGCTCTTGATTTGGTCTATCATACTATTTCCACTTTAGTGGCATCCAGCAGATAAAACTGTTTTAAGAAAATCACATTCCCAATTCATTTTTCATTAACTTTGAAATTTGTGATCATCTTGGCTCATTTTGCTATGGAGCATGGGTGAACAGTTGCCACTACAGCTGACTACTGTGTAATGGTCAGTAAAATAGGACACAATGGGAAACTAACTTGAGTTTTAAAAGACCCATTTCTACCAGCTGTTTTCTCAAGGACTGTGACAAATGTAAGCTTTGGTAGCATGACCAAGACATACTGTTGCTATATCACTGAAGCTTTTCTTCAAGTTTTCCATGGAAAGACAATGAGGCTAAGAAAAGTGCATTACTACTATGGAATAGGGAACAGGATGGAGAGCTATAACATCATGTAATAATCTCAGGCTGCCATGGAGCTCCTCCCAGTACCTAGTGACACTCAGTCGTCCTCCAAATGGACAACGGGACTCTTTTGGATCATCTAGTCTAGTGTAATCTAGGGGCACTCCTTTCTCTTCTAGCAACTTTGTGAATATGAAGCAAGAACTCAATTCAGATATTTTCTAGCCATGCAGTGACAAAAAATGCTAATTAATACATCTAACATATAGGAACACCCCCCCACCCCATCCTATTTTGACTATCTCATACACATTGTGTAAGTATGCAGCTTGCAACAAAGGCATTAAATCAAAAATCAGCTATTCTAAAAGTATAAATCTGTGAAAATAGGCAGTGCAATAGCAATAAATAAAAGCATCTGTTTCTACTAGTATTTTATGAAAAAACTCACTTCCACTTACATCAATAGCTCTGTTAATACAACCAGTATTTTTAAGTACTTTTCTTGTTTACCATTTTTCGTAGCTACTTTTATCACCCACAAAATATTAAATTTAACAGCAGCACAGCAGCAAAATGATGGTCAGAAGACATTTAGGTTTTAAGCCTTCTTGTACAAAGGAAAAAAGCAAAGCACTCTAGTAAGCCATAATGCAGTAAAATTATGCTACCTCATCCAGAGCAGCATAATTCACCCAAAACAGCAAAATACATGTATGTTTTATATTAAATAAACGTTTACCTTCCCATCCAGAACAGCTTAATTATTCATCCAGCAATCCAAGCAGATTTTTACATATACATGTGTGTAGCCCTAACTATCACAGCCAACATCAAGGCAGTCCTCTTCCACACACTACTATAACCCCACAAAGGTCTGCCCTCCACATTGGTAATCTTTTGTCACCATAAATATTAGAAGCAGAAAAAATAAAAGCAGTGAACTACATGCCTGGATTAACAAACACAAGCACAATATTCTTGGTATAACTGAAATGTTGCTTAAACCTGGTATAAACAACTCTGAAATTAGCCCCCTTCAGCTATAATATAATCTGTAATGACTGTAAAAGAGGAAAGGTGGTGTTATTGCTCTAATATTTCCTAATAACTACTGAATTTCCCCTATAAAAAACAGTACCAAAATTCAATTCTGCAGAGCTTCTTATCACTTTCCTGAAAATAAACAAGTATAAACAAATATGTATTGCTGTCCTTTACATCCATCCTGGTGACAACATGTACACTGGAAGATATCCTACATTGAATATCCATGACAATTTCACATGAAAATATACTACTAGGTGATGCCAATGTCAATTGGTTGCACATAGCATCTTACTCCCCTACATCTAGCTTGAATTTACATGTTTTCACATAACAAATTAATTGCCCCACACATTATAGCAACACATCAAATTCCTCATTTGCATGGCACAATGGTGCAGTGGATAGCACTTCCACCTCACAGCAAGAGGCAATTCTTGGCTGGAATGCCCTCTGTGCAGAGTCTGCATGTCCTCCCTGTGTTTGTGTGGGTTTCCTCTGGGTGTTCCAGTTTCCTCCCACACTCCAAAGACATGCAGTAGATGGATTTGACACTGTAAGTTGGCCATAGCTGTGAATGTGTGGTATGGAAGAATCACCAGGACAGGGTTAGCCACCTAGTGGTGTAAACTTTGGCTCTTGAAGATAGTTACTGGTGATGTGACACCTTGACCTCATATGCAAAATGGGAAAAAGTGATTGTGGATGGATACACACATATGTATATATATTTATATATATATATATATATATATATATATATATATATATATATATATATATATATATATATATATATATATATTTATATGGTTTACCACCGTTTAGCCGACAGATACAATGTCGACCGTCCGTGTATCGAATACAGTGCAGCAAATATGCACAATACCGAATGCAAATGCATCGAACGACAATCCCGCTACCCCTTTTGGACCCATGTTAGCATTCATTTTGGATGTGGAGTGGTCGAAAATGTCGCATTCAGTGTTCTTTGCGACATTTTGGCCGTTCGACATTCAAAACTTTGGGATTTCGACTCGGGCATTGGTGGGTTCGACCGCAGTGTATTCACTTAAATGGTAGTAAACCTATATATACAGGTGTCCTTCAGTCTAAACACCACAATGTTGACGCTGCTAATGTTGACAATCAAACACTAAAAACAAATAACACTGACATATTATTGCTCACACTCCAAGACATAACCTTAGAGCATGCAACAACAAAACTGTTTTTTGAAAGAAGGCAAGTCATCCTGCACTCTCCATGTGGGAAGCTGTATTCCTCACATCCCTTGCTAATTATGTAGTCTCACTCCTAGCTTATACAATACCAGAGAAAAAGGAATATTACTCAGGTAATGGTGCAGTCTCACAATACTGTCAACTGTCTGTCTTGTTAACCAAAGTGTGTCAACAAAGCAGATGTTGACTTTAAAGAAAGTCAACTTTTTATGTGTCTCTATATAAAGACATGGTCAACCACAGTAGACTCCTCAACTTATTCTCTATCCTTAACCTCAGTACCTCCTCCATCGCATGGTTTAAGAGCTATCTGTCAGGTCAGCATCAGGTGGTAAAATGGCAAAACCAACTATCACCCCTACTACCAGTGTCGTTAGGAGTACCTCAAGGGTCTATCCTAGGTCCATTACTCTTCACTCTATTCACCAATCAACTCCCATCCTCCACCCCCAGGGCCACTGTTATTCAGTATGCTGATGATACCACTATCATATGTGCAGCCACCACTCCAGACCTCCTTCTCTCACAAACACAAAATGCTTTCTCACTAGCAGAAACCTGGTTCTCTAACCATCAGCTTATTCTCAACCCTAATAAAACTAAACTACTACTTTTTCTTCCCATAAAACTGCTCACCTAGCTGTCAATTTCGCAATCACCTCTAACAACAAAACTGTAATTATCCCAACTACCCACACAAAACTATTAGGCATTGAAATTGATAACAAGCTTAAATTTGACATCCACACTGCCCAAACCATCAAGAAAGTATATAAAAAACTAGGTCTGCTCTATCGTAACAAACAACTTCTCTCTAAACAATCTATAATCACAGTAGCCAGGACACATCTATTATCCACCCTTGTCTATGCTTCCTCAGTACTAAACAACCTTCATAAATCTGATCTTAACAGGCTAGAATCCTGTTACAACAAGATAGCTAGATTTGCCACTGAATCTACATATAGAACACATCACTGTATAGCCCTTAAAAAACTAAACTGGTTAAAACTCATTCAACTATTGCAACTCAGTCAACTGTCACTAGCACATATGCTATACCACCACCCAGACAATTTACCAGCCCTCAAACATCTTATAGAACCTTACACCACAAAAAGATTTTTGAGCTCTAATACCCTTAACCTTCTTGAGGTCACCAATTACAAAAACGAAGCAGGGAGATCTCTCTATAGCTACTGCATCTCCGAACTCTGGAACAGTCTACCAGCCACCCTCACATCCAAAACCTCCACTACTCAATTTAAAAAACTCCTTATAACCCATCTTTCTAACAAATGGCTATGTTACTGTAACACCCCTGGGTAAAGACAAAGGGCCAGATTCACGAAGGTTTGCACGGAGTCTAAGAGTAGAGTAAGACTTCATGTAGCCAACATGTCTGCCGAGCGATCCCTACAGCTGGTAGGGGCGTGCAACAGAGCTCTCAAAACTAGTCCTACACGGACAGGGCTTGGATATACAAATTACCTCAATTGCAGGTGAAAGCTATGCAAATGAGGTAAATTTGCAATCCAGGAAACCCGAACCTGTCCGAGTAGGAGTAGTGTTATTTTCATAAATGTACTCAGTTGACAACTGAGTACGGTTCTGCAAATAGCAAAACGGAGCCGTAACAGCTCCAAAAAAAGGATGCATTTACAGGAGGAAGCATGCCAAATGCCAAAAATACCACCATTGGAAATGTGAAGTGATGCAAAATAAAAATAAAATAACTTTTTTTTTTCATCCCGATCTCCGGGGTTTAAGCGTAGTGCAGTGCCGCGCAAATGCGCTGCACCCTAAAAACCAGAAAATCAATAATTAAGATCCACAAATGTGGATTTTATTGCTGATATGAATTTACAATGCAAGTGAATGGCAGGCTGAAGACAACATGGCCACCAAGTAGAGGTTGCTAAGGGGGGAAGCTCAGTCTAAGAGATGTAACCAAGCATTAGTAGGCAATCCTATGCAAATGAGGGTTAGGATAGTGAATCGCAAGTTTACATAGCAAATGAGCACAGTCAGTGGAGTGTAGGAGTAGGATAAGGGGAATAACAGAGTAGAAGATAGGTGACGTCACGAGGGGGGTATGTATGAAAGAAGTGAAGCTCATTGGAGCAGAGTGGCATGTGTCAGCTGACATTTGCATATCATTGAAGGAGGTGTGTAAACAGGTAGGCTAAGTAAAGTAAAGAAATTGAAGGTGATTGCCATGGATAACACCAAAGTTTCTTGCTGAGCGTGCATGCGCACGTGTGCATGCCAGTAAACCCGAGTAAGACAGTGTGCTCGCGTGTAAGCATGTGTGCACGCGTGTAAGCCGGAGTAAGCATATGTAAGGCTGTGTAAACAGTTGTAAGCACGTTTGAGCAGGTGTGCGCACGTTTTAACAAGAATAAGCAAGTTTAAGTCAGTGTAAGCATGTGTGCGCACATGTGAGCTACTGTGCACGTGTTTGCGCTTGTGTGCGCGACGCTCCCTCCTGAGGAAACAGAAAGGAAAAAGGAAGCACACCAAATAGTAGGAAGTTACCAGGGAGTACTAGCAGAGCTAGCAGGTGAAAACAATCAGAATCAGGCAATTACACAGGCAGTACACTAGCCCAGCCCAGCTCAGCACTTAAAACTCTGCAAACAACAGTCCATTATGTTTCTCTCAAGAGACACTGCAACACTGCAGTAAGCTAATAGAAGTGAAAACTGAAAAAGCTTTACTGAGACAAAAAATGTTAGGGGCTGCCATTGCATTATAAGGCGACATATGCAACATGCTGAGGGTGGTGATAATGCAAATGCTGCTAGACAACCCACAGTGAGGAGACGGAGAAGAGTGTGCAGGCCCAGGGTAACCTACCAGGGGCTACATAAGCTGGAGATAGTGGAGCACTATAGAGTGGACAGAGACCTCTTGCAGCAAATTGTTGAGCTGTGCAGGCCACGCCTCACACACAGAAATAACAGAGGGGAACCCATCCCAGTGGAAACCAAGGTATGTGCTGGCCTAAGAATATTAGCAACAAGTACCTTCCAGAGACCAACTGGTGATATGATGGGGATATCACAGGTATCAGCATCCAGGGTACTGTACCAGTTCCTGGATACCATGTCAGCACATGTCGGTGATCATGTATATTTCCCCAATTCCCATGAGGTATTGGCCAGCAATATGCATCTCTTCCAGCAAATAGCGGAATACCCTGAGATAGTGGGTGCAATAGACTGCACGCACATATGCATCAAAGCACCAGCCGGTGAGCGGGGTAGGGTCTACTTCAACCGCAAGGGCTTCCCCTCCATCAACTGCCTGGTCGTGTGAGATGCCCAGGGCATAATACTGAATGTGTGTGTTGGCTGACCTGGAAGCTACCATGATTCCCATATCTGGCATCTGACGCAGCTGTACCAGACATTTGCCAATGGGGACATCCCACATGGTCACCTAGTCAGGGATGCTGGCTATGTACTGGAGCTGTGGGTGATGACACCTATCAGAAATGCACACACATCTGAACAGGAATGCCATAATGAGGCACATGCACAAACATGAAATGTAATCGAGCATGTGTTTGTGCAGCTCAAGTCACGGTTCTGGTGCCTGGACACATCTGGTGGAGCCTTGCAATACTCACCAACTACATGTACCCAAATTGTCATGATATGTGCTATGCTACATAATATGATCCTGTGAAAACAGCTGCAGCAGGACCAGCATAGGCCTGGGCCAAACAGCCCCCCCACCATTGCCAAGGCCATCACAGGCAGAGTGTGACTCGGAGGAGGAACAACCTGAGCCTGCCCCAGTAGGCAGAAGGAGGCATGCCCAATATGCTTTGGCCTTGGCAAAGAGGCAACGCATAGCACATACACTGGCTCAGTAGGAACTCTGGAAATGATACCTCTCTCTGACTCGCACATATAGTAAAAGGGATGCCTAAGTTGACACTACCTGCTTTCAAACATGTATAGGGAGTGTAGTATGTGCATCTGACATAGCCAGCCCTGCAGCAACACCTGAGGCATGATTGCCATGTGTTAAGCAATATAAAGCAATGCTAAACAGCATTTACCACCATGTAGTATATGTAAAGAAAATTGCACACACCAACTAGCACAACTGTGGTCAATGTTGAGTAATATTGGCCAACTTCCAGCAATGCTGGTTAATATTGAGCAATGTTGGACAAGCTGGGTCTAAGTATATGAAGGTCTCCCCAAACACCATTATATCGGGTGACTTCAACTACCCAAACATTGACTGTGAGCATTACTCAAGCCCCAACACCCTAGCCCAAAGGTTCATAGAATTTATAAACTCAACTGCTATGGAACAATTGGTCACCACCCCCACAAGAGGGGATAACATACTGGACCTGGTCATCACCGACATGGAGACTATATGCTCCATACCAGAGGTATTCCCCACATTGGTAAGATCAGACCATAAATTAATCTCACTGGATATCCACATCCCGATCCCACCCACAGCCCAGAAAACCAGAGTGAAAAACCTCTCAAAAGCTAACTTCACACTTCTCAAAACTGAGGTGGAATCCTTCAAGGCCCCAGGGCCAGTGGAAACTATGGCTCAAACTGCAGAATCCTTTATAAACGCATTCTACGGACACCTTCAGGAATGCATGGATCATGCTATCCCAAACAAAACCAAGACCCAATCTTCCAAAGGCAGGCATCCTGCCTGGTGGACCCCATCCATAAATAAGCTGTACAACAGAAGGAGGAAGCTACTACATTATAGAGCAAAATCCCTAAAAGGGAAGGCATCTCTGATCAGTACTAGCAAAAAAACTATGATCCTTCATAAAATCATCCAAGGCCAGCTTCGAGAGAAAAATTGCACAGGACACTAAAGATAATCACAAGGCCTTCTTTAGTTATGTTAGGAACCTGGGAGGCAACTCCCAGATATGCTCAGAGTTGGTCCAAAATGACAAAAAATACACTGAACCCACAGACATTGCCAACATCCTGGCAGACAGGTTCAGTGCAAACTCTCCCCCTTCAGAGCAAATATCTATCCCAGCAGAGTGCTGCCTCCCTGACATCTCAGATGCTCAGGTGAGAGCCGCCCTCTCCAAAGCAAAAAACACAGCATCAATGGGACCAGACAGTGTCCCGGGCTGTATCCTACATGAACTCCAAGAAGACCTAACCCCCCACATAAAGCTGCTGTTCAATCTCAGCCTTACTACAGGATATGTACCCAAAGAATGGCATACAGCAGCAGTGGTCCCACTCCACAAAGGTGGTGCCTCTATGGACCCTGGAAACTATCGCCCCATAAGCCTGACTAGCCTGGTCTGCAAAGCTATGGAGAGGATCATCATGGAACTCATAAACAAAGACATTGGGGACCTACAGACACTGGATCCTTCCCAATTCAGCTTTGTTAAGGGCAGATCCTGCCTCTTAAACCTGGTTGATTTCTTTGAAACAGTCACCAAGGCCATTGATGAGGGGAAGGTAGTCCACACAGCCTACCTGGACCTCACAAAAGCCTTCGACACAATACCCTACTCGGGCATCATAGATAAGCTCTCCAGCTTAAATATAAACCACTATGTCATAAGATGGGTTGCAAACTGGCTCAAGGACAGAACCCACATAGTCAGAATTGCTGGAGCCATGTCAGACTCTAAACCAGTTACAAGTGGCATCCCACAAGGCTCAGTCCTGGGACCTCTCTTGTTCGGTATATATTTGTCGGAAGTTCAGGCTAACACGGGAGGACTGTGGCTGACCAAGTTCGCAGATGACTGCAAACTGGGTGCCATAATTGACTCTCCAGCTGACACAAACATCCTCCAAAAGGGTCTCATAGAGATGGATAACTGGTGCCAGAGCCATGGCCTAAAGCTAAACGCTAAAAAGTGTATAGTCATACCCTTTGGCAAAAACAAAGTGCCCACAAATTACCACATAGGTGGGAATCCATTAAGTACGGAAGAAGTAATTAGGGACCTGGGGACCCAAGTTGACAGTAATCTCTCTTTTGACAACCACATTGCCAAAGTGGTTAGAAAGACCTTCTATATAGCCCACCTTATCATGAAAGGATTCACATCTAGATCAAGGGAGGTCATTGTGCCCCTTTATTCATCCCTTATCAGGCCCATAATTGAATGCAATGCTCCATTTGGGATGTACCTTACCCGACACCTGCAGCAACTAGAAAGACCCCAAAAGTACCTCAGAAAGAGGATCATGGGACTCAAACAGATGGCATATGCTGCTCGGTTAAAGAAGCTCCAGCTCTACTCAGTTGCATACCGCCTACTTAGAGGCGATCTATGCCTGATGTATAAAGCCATGTCCAACCCGGAATTAATGAGCATGCTCCACCTCAGAAAATCCAAATCCCTTAGAGCTACGCGCTCGAGGGACTTGAACCTCAGCACAGAAATAAATAGGACATGCTGGAGGGACAGATTCATAACCCAGAGGCTCCCTTCGCTCGCGAATAGAATCCCAGTCCATGTTAGGCAGAGCCCCTCACTGACTCTCTTTAAGAGGAATCTTGACAAATGACTGGGAGATCGTAGGTTTACCCCGGGGATTACTTCGGTGTCACTACTAGACAGAGACACAGTAAACTAACCTTAAAAAGAGCACAGTAAAATCAGTTCAGGGGGTGGCATCTTGACAAATGACTGGGAGATCGTAGGTTTACCCCGGGGATTACTTCGGTGTCACTACTAGACAGAGGCACAGTAAACTAACCTTAAAAAGAGCACAGTAAAATCAGTTCAGGGGGTGGCGAAAGCCAAACACACTCTGGCTAGGCTTATAAATGCCTTAGGGCATATAGCCTAGTATGAACCTATGAACCTAAGTAGGGCATAGCTGAACAAAAGCCAGCATGCTCACATTTGCCCTACTGGCCCCTAAGCAGTCTGGTCTGCTCAGTATGATAATATAAAGCAGTGATGGGCCTCGAACCCAGGATACTGTGCACTATAGTCATAGTACTGAACCACTAAACCATGACAGTATTGCAGTGTTCAGCTTGTATGAAGAAATGTTGATAAGTCTATGCAAAGTATTCCATGGAAACCCTGCAGGCACAGCATAATCCCTGTCGAGTTATGACACAAAGGTGAGTCCCGCAGTAAGAATAGAACCTGACTTTCAACACACACAGTAGAAATATTAATATTGGACATGTACACATACATCAACAAATGTAGTGGACCTCAGACAGCAACATACTGAAAGGTCACACTGGGCATGCTCACACACTTGAATAAATGAGACAAATGTCAGGCAACAGAACACTGACAGTCTGTACTGGGCATGCTCACACACTTAGGCCATGTCAGAGTACAGCAGTGGGCCACACATATCAGGCAGTTGCATGTGTTAACCCAGGAACCTCTCACTATCCAGCAATCTGCCCTGTGCACACAGTTATATGACAACAGACACATATATAATATAGTGGATCCCTGCCATAATCAAATATGTTCTGCAGATACCTAAGTTGTTCATAGAAAGTGGGAAAGCAAAGATGATAAAACCTGCAAACAGTATCAGCAATAAACATTGTGCATCCTGAATATTATCATAGGTTCAGAGGTTGATACTAGGCTATCTGCCCTAGGGCATGTACAAGCCTAGCCAGAGTGTGATTGGCTTTTGCATCCCTGTCAAAGTAGAACACTGTGCCTGTGAATAGTAGGTCACACAAGATAGCCCATTTACATTTAGTGTATTGTGCCTCTGTCTAGCAGGGACCCAGAAGATATCCCATGGGTAAACATACGATCACCCATCCATGTGTCAAGATGTCTCCTGTAGGTGGTCAGTGGGTGGCTCTGCCCATGCGAAACCGAGATTACAATCCAGAGTGAGTGGAGCCTCTGGGATAAAAATCTGTCCCTCCAGCATGGCCTATTAACATATGTGCTGGGGTATATGTCCCTGGAGTGTGTAGCTGCAAGGGAGTTGGATATCCTGAGGTGGAGCATGTCCATTAATTCTGGGTCAGATATTTCCTTAAACTACAGGCACACAACACATCTGAGTAGGTGGTAAGCGACTGAGTAGAGCTGGAGTTACTGTATCTGAACTGTGCAAGGCATCCTTGTGAGTCCCTACATCTGCTTGTTGAGGAATATTTGTGGCCATTACAGTTACTGCAGGTATCGGGTAAGGTACATCCCAAATGTGGCATTGTAACCAAGCATGGTCGTGATGAGTATAGGGGCACAATGACCTCACTTGATCAACATGTGAAACCATATGGGATAAGGTGGGCTATATAGAAGTTCTGTCTAACCACTTTGGCAATGTGATTGTCAAAGGCGAAAGTACGAACAAGTCGTGTCCCCAAACCCCTAACAACTACTACCGTATGTAATGGATTACTACCTATGTGGTAATGTGTGGGCATGTTGTTATTCCCAAAGGGGATGACTATGCAACTAATGGCATTTAGCTGTAGGCCATGGCTCAGGCACCAGTCATCCCATCTCTGTGAGACCCTGTTTGAGTATGCATGTGCCAGCTGGAGAGTTGATTATGGCACCAAGTTTGCAGTCATCTGTGAACATGGTCAGCCATATTCCTCCTGTGTTAGCCTGTACGTCACACAAATATATGCTGAGTAAGAGAGGCCCCAGGACTGAGCCTTGTGGGATGCCATGTGTAACTGGTGTATAGTCAGACATGGCACCTGCAATACTGAGCATGTGGGTGCTAGCCCTGATCCAGGTAGCAATCCATCGTGTGAGATATGTGTCGATATTGACGCCGGTGAGCCTATGCATAATGGCCGAGTGGGGTATTGTGTTGAAGGGTTGTGCAAGGTCCAGGCAGGCTGTGTACACAACTGTCCCTACACCAATGGACCTGGTAACTGTTTAAAGAATACAAACAGGTCCAAGAGGCAAGATCTGCCCACAACAATGCTGAAATGTGTAGGACCCAGTATCTGTAGGTTCACAATGTCTATGTGCATGAGTCCCATTACAATACGCTCCATACTTTGCAGAACAGGCTAGTTAGCCTTATAGGCCGATATTGTCTGTGGTCCATTGTGGCAGCAACTCTGTGGAGTGGGACCACTATCGCTGTACGCCATTCCGTGGGTACATATCCTGCAGTAACTCTGATATTGAACAGTGACATAATGTGAGGGTTACGTCTGTCATGTAGCCCGTGTAAGATGCAGGCCGGGACACCGTCTGGTCCCATTGATGCTGTGTTGTCTGCTGTGGGGAGGGCAGCACTCACCTGTTTATTTGTGATGTCAGGGAGGTTACACTCTGTTGGGATGGACAGTAGCTCCTTAGGGGGGATGGGGGAGACATCTGCACTGAACCTGTTTGCCAGGATGTTGGCAATGTCTGTGGGTTCAGGGTATGTTTGGTCTGTATCCAGTAATTCACAGCATATCAGTGAGTGTCCACCCAGGTACCTGAATTAACTGAAGAAGACCTTGTGAGTGTCCTACGTGTCTGGTGCAATTGTCCATTAGAAGCGGGCCTGACATAAATACATGAGTGATTGTAGCTGTCTGCTAGTACAGATCACAGATGCTTTCCCTGTCTGGGATTGTGCTCTATCATGTAGTAGCATCCTCCTTTCGTTGTATAGCTTATTAATGGCCAGGGTCTACCAGACAGGTCCCCTGCTATTGGAGGAGTGAGTCCAGTTATTATTTGGGATAGCATGATCCATGCAGTCCACTAGGTGTCCATAGAATGTGTATGTATAGGATTCAGCAGTCTGAGCCATACTTACCACTGTCCCAGGGTCTCTGAAGGATACCACCTTGGTTTGGAGAAGTGTGATGTTTGCTTTTGAGAAGTTCACCAAGATTACCCAGGATGGGTGTGGGGACGGGATATGGATGTCCAGTGAGATAAATGTATGTCCTGACCTTAGCAATGAGGAGTATATCTCAGGTGTGGAACATAGAGTCCCCATGTTGGTGATAATCATGTCCAATATGTTGTCCCCTCTTGTGGGTGTGATGACCGGTTGTGCCATAGCATATGAGTTTACAAATAGTAGCTACTGTTGGGCGAGGGTGTTGGGGCCTGAGTACTATCCCCAGTCAATGTGTGGGTATTTGAAGTCACCCAATATAATGGTGTTTGGGGAGACCTTCATATTGTCCAGTGTTCCCAGGAAAGCTGAGTGTGGTTCCTGAGTTTGGGAGGGTGGTCTGTAGCAGGCAACAAACCAAAAGGCAGATTTGCACAATGTTAGGTGCATATGTATGGTCTGTGATGCTTTGTGCAGTGCTACCAACCCAGAGGTATGTGTATCTGTGATGTATATGGATACTCCCCCTATTTGTGTTGGCCATTCCGAGTTTTGTGGTCAGAAAGCATGGTATGAAATATAACCTGGTAGTGCTGGTGTGCATTTGGGAGCCTGAACCAGGGTGTCTGTTAGTGCACAGATATCACTGTTGTCCATACTGAGGAGATTCCTGAGTGGGCGCAATTTGAGGGTAACACATCTGGTGTTGAGCAGCATTACCCTCAGTGTCATGTACTCTGTAATGTCTATGGAGGTGGGTTTGTCTTTTGAGCCCTGCTTAAAAAAGGCAGTATGGTGGTAGCAAGTGCCTTAGCCAGTATTCGAAAGTCCAAGGGTGACAGGTGCAAGCTGTCCATAGGGAAGCTACGTGGCATGTTGAGCATGTCACCCCAGGCTGACAGACACTGTATCCCCTGTGAATGACACCAATATGTTAGCCAACTGTTAAACGTGATCAGTTTGTTGGCATACTGTGACATCATATTTGGTGAGTGCAAGATGCTAGACAAGGTCAGGGTCATACTGGCCTGGGCTACATGATCAGAGAGTTCCTCTATGTATCATGTCATGTGGTCCAGGGAGGAACGTCTGAGGTTGTATGCACCAGCATGGACAATGATGGAGCCAGTCCTGTACTTGCTTTGGAGTGACCTGAGTGCATGTGTTATGTTGTGGATCCTGGCACCCGAGAGACAGCTCAAAGTGACTATTCCCTTGTTTGGCCTGGTGAGTTGGATGTCAGTGTGTCTGACAATAAGTGTCACCTATTACAAGTGTATTAGGTGTGTTGTTTAGCCCGAAGGGCAGTGACTGTGTGGCACACTGACATTGTGAACTATGTGATATGTGGGTATTGTAGTGGGGTAGCAGTTGTTTGTGTGTCTGCTTTGGAGGTCTCTGCTGCTTAGGCAGAGTTTATGTAGAGCCTCCGAGTATGTTTATGTGTGATAATGTGGTTTGATTGCTGTCGCTATAGGTTTATGTAAGACTGATATGTGATGTGTGTGGTTACCTTCACCACCTGATTGACTATGCCAGTCATGGGCCGAGAGAGCTCAGCCTCCTGTATGTCAGTATTGTTACATCTCTCACATATATCTGAGTTTGTTGGGAGGAGGAGAGGGTTGTCTGTGTACATGAGGCAGATGTGACATTGTGTCAAAACCACAAGATTCACTAGCTGGACTGGAGAGTACACACGAAACCGACTCCTGGCCATGCCAGGATATTATGATGACATACTCCGTAGCCTGATCACAAAGGATTAGTAGGGTGTTAAGTGTGTAAAAGAGTATAACAGGGATTAGTGCTCAGGTTTGTTGGTGTTTTGTAAAGAGTAGCTGAGGAGTCTAGACTGAATCATGACACCTCCGTCAGCTATGTCATAAATAGCAATGTACACTCATATATGTCCTGAGTCAGGGCCAACTGTACCTGGCTGACAATGCCGACATCCTGTCAGACAGGCCCATATAGACATACCCACCTCCCACTGATGATAGTCCCTGTCATCATACCAGGAGATATCACATGTAGAATGGCTGAACAGCTCCCCCCAAAGCCAAAAGCATGGCAGCAATTGGATTACATTGTTTCCCAATATGTGTCATGCATGAACTACAGAAGAAACAGACCCTGCAGCTGAACAGTCTGTTGAGCCTCACCCTCTCCACAGGATCTGGAACCATTGAATGCATTACAGCAGCATATGGCACTCCCCACAAGTGTTGGTGCACAATACACCATGGGAAGTATAGTCCAGTAAGCCTATGAAGTCTGATCTGCAAGGCCATGGAGTCAATCATGGTTGAAGTCATAAACAGAGCTATTGGAAGCTGACAAACACACAACCCTACCAACTGTGGTATGTTCATGTGCAGATCATGGTTCCCAAACATGCTAGACTGTTTGCAAGGTAGCCACCCAGGACATACATCACTGAACAGAGCTACACATGTCCCACATAGACTTTGAATAGCCCTTTATCAACATCCCAGACACATGTCGTATCCACAAAACCAACAATCTGTGCATAAATATGTGTTGACATATGAAGGAATGTCAATGTGTCCACAGATAGATCACACAAGATAAGAATTATGGGGTCCTGTTCAAGCTGTTGACACCTGCTGACCCACATGGCTCATTCCTGGGATTGTATAAAACAAAGTGTACACACATTACCATGTCCAGTCTGATGATGTCAGCATCCTACAAATATAGCAGGAGAAAAGAAACCACCCAGTAAAGCATATAGTGCACCGTGTTAATGTGTATCTCTCTAGTATCATAACATAGTTAGGTAGGCGTTTGAAACCTGCAAATGCTGACAGTGTGCATTTGGGCCTGTGTGTATGTGGAGGGGGGGTGTAGGTGTGTGATTTCCTATGAGAGGAGTGCCCTTTTTGGAGACTGGGAAAACACATTAAAAGAGGTACATTCCTCTTTGGAAAGTCTGATGATGACAGCATCTTACAAATATAGCAGGAGAACAGAAACCACCCAGTAAAGCATATAGCGTGCCATGTTAATGCGTATCTCTCTAGTATCATAACATAGTGTAGGGCTTTGAATCCTGCAAATGCTGACAGTGTGTGTTTGGGTGTGTGTGGGGGGTGTGTGTATGTGTGTGATTTCCTATGAGAGGCGTGTCCTTTTTGGAGACTAGGAAACACATTAAAAGTGGTACATTCCTCTATGGAAAGTATGATGATGACAGCATCCTACAAATATAACAAGAGAACAGAAACCACCCAGTAAAGCATATAGTGCGCCGTGTTAATGCGTATCTCTCTAGTGTCATAACATAGTTAGGTAGGGATTTGAATCCTGCAAACGCTGCCAGTGTGTGTTTGGGTGTGTGTGGGGGGATGTATGTGATTCCCTTTAAGATGAGTGCCCTTTTTGGAGACTGGGAAAACACATTAAAAGAGGTACATTTCTCTTTGGAAAGTCTGATGATGACAGCATCCTACAAATATAGCAGAAGAATAGAAACCACCCAGCAAAGCATATAGCACACCGTGTTAATGTGTATCTCTCTGGTATCATAACATAGTTAGGTAGGGTGTGTGTGTGTGTGTGTGTGTGTGTGTGTGTGTGTGTGTGTGTGTGTGTGTGTGTGTGTGTGTGTGTGTGTGTGTGTGTGACACAGTTGGTCAATGCAGTGTGGGTTTTGCCTTTACTATGGTATGACACATCATGATTAAAACAGTATGTGCATTGCACACATCAGGTATCTGCATGGCAAATAAATATGTGTACATGTGACCTCAATCAGTACATAGGTGTGAAGCCTGCATACTACATGAATACATTTGTTTCCTTTGACAGATTGTGCCACTGCTTCTCAGATCATAGGTCACATATGTATGTATGTGACAAGCCCGGCCACTGTAGTGATCTGTGTCCAAGGTCATCTGTGCCACACACACCCACGACAGTTACTATAGAGTACTGTGAGTGAGGGCACATGCCTGGGGTATATGTCAGACATCTTCATACACAACAGCGACTGGCAATAATGGACAGTCATTATAGGTGTACAACAGCCCTGTGGATATGCATTCAGGCCCCTAATGTGTTATGTGACACACTGAGGGACTCCACAATACCTATGGATATGTGGATACCAAGGGACAGATGACATACCACGTGGCTGTATGTACACATTGGTACCCAACATACATGTTGAGGGCTACCACCTATGTGGTACTGTCGGGATAGTATGTATAGTAAATGTGGATGACTATGCCATAGTTGGCTTACTGCTATACAGCATGTATTGGACAACAGGTATCTGTCTGTATGATACCCTTGTGTAGGATATGCGTCCTATCCAGGGAATGCATTGTAGGCCAATGCATGCATTTCCAGATGTGGATGGACATATCCCTAGTGTGTTTGCATGTACCTAAGAGGGCTATATGCCAAACAGGTGTGGTCCCAGGAATGGGTGGCGGTCAATACCACTGGTTACTGTTATAGTATAGTACCGTAAGGATCCAACTGTTACTGAGTTCCCTACAACTGTGTGTCATTTGTCAGGACATCATCTAATGATTGATTATAGTCATGCTGTTGAGGTTGTGTATACTACCAGACTGCAAATCATTGACAGGTATTAACAGTATCACCCAGAGCATAGTGTCAACCCATGTCATACACACATGTGTACCCATGTTAGTACATATCTGTAGTAGAATGCATACTGGCCATCGAAAGATACTATGAGATGTTAACAATGTGTACAACAGGGTATGTCACATGTCCCATGTGTCCACTATGCATGTACATGCAGACAGTGTGCACCCACCATGTTCACAGATGTACACCTGTTAATCTGTAATGCACACACCAAACATGTACTGTCCACTCCCTAACACATGTTGGCAGCACTGTACACTTCAGCCAAGTGACACATGGGTGGACAATACATACCCAGACCTAACACTGGTGTAAACAATACTATATTGACAATCAGAGCTGTGATGCATAATGCCTGCTCACATATACCTACAAGGATATCATTACACTTTCCTGTTGACAACTTGCTAATATTGCTACACTGCTATAATGTCACCCTGTGCATCAGAGCCATGTTAGCCTGTTCCTCCATCAATGTTACAGATGACAGAAGGAGGCACAGGTATCAACATATGCACAGGGTGTGTTGTTGGTTTGCCAGAGCCTGACATTGACCCATCCAATTGACATGTGTGTGTGTGTGTGTGTGTGTGTGTGTGTGTGTGTGTGTGTGTGTGTGTGTGTGTGTGTGTGTGTGAGGGACAACAGTACAGCATGGGCCAATGTTGATGTAATGTGTGTGTGTATGTGTGAGCCCTAGTTGTTTGGTTAATGTGTGTGTGTCTGCATGCACACAGCTCCACCATGTGGCTGCCATATACGGGAGGTTGTGGAACAGCCACAGACTGTACCTGCTAGGCTGTACAGATCTCTGTCTCTGGGCATGGACACGGTACCTGTGCCTGGCAGGGGTGCTACGGGCAGTATCGGGTACCAACACTGACTGGGTACTATCATCAGAGGCAGAGGTATGATGACTGGACCCGTGTCCCTGCTGGGACTGGCCAGAGCCATGTGCACATGGTCTACTAGGATGGTCAATAAACAGGCCAGCCCCACTATGGGAGCGGCTGTGATCTGTGTGCCGTCTGTGATCACTGCCAGCTGTTGCTGGCATGCATCCGCATCAATGTCTCAACCATCCCGCACAGTCCTGGCTGATGGAAAACACATTGTTGAGGGCATCTAATGTCTCCCCCCAAAGTCTATCAATGACCTCGGTGTAATTCCCGATGGCACCGGGAAGCTCACGGATGCTGGCATTGATAGCGGTGTAATGGACCCTCTGCACCCTTAGTCCCTGTCTGGTGTACCGTTCCATACGTACCTGTGCCTGCATTACAGCCTGGAACATACTCAAGGTTGTAATACCTCTAGGGGCACGTCTGCCAGGGGCAATACAACCAGTGGTGCTCCCCCGAGAACCCCGGGACATCTGCCTATGTGGTACCATTCCAGGAATCCAGCTATGGCTGCTGTGAGTGGATGCAAGTGCCATGGGTACCACACTCTCCTGGTCAATGCCAACTGTATGCTGTCCCTTGGCTAAGGCCATTGGTGATGAGGGATGTATTGGCAGTATGAGTGTGTGCATAGATGGGGTTGAACACTGTGTACTGTCAATTGGTGGACCAACAACAGACCCTGTCAAACCTTCCTGTGCCAGAATACATGTTTCATCATCTCCACTATTAGTGGCAGTGACTTCAGGTTCCTTGCTGCTTTCAGCCAACCCAAACTCAGCACCTGTGAGAGGAAGACAGGAAACACACTTTACAATCTGTACATGATGTTAGCACACATGCACACATGCACACATGCACACATGAACACATGAACACATGAACACATGAACCCATGAACACATGCACACATGCACACATGAACACATGCTCACATGCACACATGCACATGCTCACATGCACACATGCACACATGAACACATGAACACATGAGCACATGCACACATGAACACATGGACACATGAACACATGAACACATGCACACATGAACACATGAACAAATGCACACATGCACACATGTGCACATGCACACATGAACACATGCACACATGCACACATGAACCCATGCACACATGCACACAAATACACTCCTCACTACAGCACATACACACACACACACACACACACACACACACACACACACACACACACACACACACACCAGCAATCCAACACATACTCAATAGTGGGTGAAGGTGGGTGACAGTATCACAAGGAAAACAGTCACCTCACATGTGTCAGCATGCAGAATATGTGTTACTCAAGACCATGCAGTGCAAGTGTAGACGGCCCTATTTAATGACATTATACATGGTTTTTATGCATGTGTGTAGTTGTTCAGTGATTGGCTACACCCTGGAACACAATGTGTACATGAACACAACATTGCTGTGCCTGTATTATCAGCTCTGCAATGTCCTGTGCACCATCACTCACAGGCATACATACCATGCATGTGTTATCTGTGTGACACATAGATTTCCATGTGTGATTACAGTGTCTGTGTCCATAGCAGATAATAGTGGGCACAGGTGTAGCACATGCATGCTATGTACACACATGGGATGAATGGTGCATGTAGATGTGAAGGAATCCCAATGCTCAACATGGCCATTGTACAGTGGTTATGGTGAGTGTGGGACATACTGCAGATATGTCTGTGCCAGCCATGACATGGCATGCTACATGACTGCAACATTAAACACCACACATACCCAATGTGTGTCATGTGACCTATACACCCAATAGCATTCCAGGACATATATGTGACACTTTGTACAGATGGTGACTGCTGTGCATATTGTGTATACTGGCATATGTAAGCACACGCACAACATGCTATGCATATTGTGTATAGGTACATATGTTTGCACATACACAACATTGAGGTGCAAAGCAATGACTGCTATGTGTAGTACTGTGGTCACTGTAACTGGATGGGGTGTAGTACCATGTGCCATGATCATCATGCATCTTGTGGTCACTCACGGCTACTAATGTGTGACAGACCACCGCCTAGCATGCTGTACCTGAACTGCAGTGCCGTGGCTACATTCACAATTACACAGCCACTTTGTACATGGGTGTCTGAGGTGCCCAATAGGGAGCATTGCCTAACATGACTGTGTAATGTGTTGAAGAGTGTTGCACAGCCCCATGATAGGCCTCTACCCCTGAGGTACATCATGTGTGTATGGATGACATGTGGGATACTGAAGTGTGTCCTTACAGCGGGTGTGTGGTAATGCCATATGTAGCATGTTTTTGTGTACTGCATATGATAAACGTGTTATGTTGTGTACAGCTGTAGCAACTATGCCTATCCAATGTGCAGTACAGTGTTGCCACAGCTGTGTCTGATGCTCTGTGTATTGCATGTCATTGAGGCAGCTACTGACATTACTGAGCTGTGCAACGTCTTACAGCAAACATGCACGGCATGCATTATGCGTATGTGTGTTACATGTACATGGCCTACACCTCACCTATGACATGCACATTTCATTACCAACATTACAGTTATACCACACTCACCAGAGGGACCTACGAGAACATTGTTACAGTGGGTATGCTAAACTACAGCAGAACAACAGTCAACAGTCACAGGTGCAGAGATAATATTCCAAATATCAGTTTTGCACAACACTAGGCAGCACAACTGCTAAACACACAGTACACATCTCATGTAGACATAGTCTAACAATACAGTTAACTGTTGTGTGCAGATAGGGCATGTTACCTGCTCGCTCCATGTGAACATGCTTGGTGGCTCTGGCCTCCATGACAACACATGTCAGAGGTTGTTGCTGGTGTTGTCCAGGAGCCACCATGCTTAGGAGCAGCTCCTCCACTCTGGTGAGGGGGGATGAATGGCCAGCCCACCACCTGTGGCAAGCTGTTGCCTTTGGATATCAGATGCATGCCACCGGACATGTCTAATTAAATCACTGCAGTGATGGCGTACCTGCTCATATGTCCGGTTATGCATGCCTATGTCATTTACTCGCCGAACAAGTTCCTGCCACAGTGCAGTCCGCTCCTGCTGGTGATAGCTGCTTCAGGAAAATAGCATTGTGTACTGCTGCACCAGGCTTTGCAAAATCTCATCTTCCTCCACTGCTGTGTACGACGGGTTGCATTGGTGGGCCATCTGGCTGAAAAAGATATGAACAATATGTGTGAGCGAGTCCTGTGGCATACTTTAAACCTTTAACCAAAGATATCACTTTACTGACATATATGCCATCCATTTGTCTGTCAGAGGTTACACACATTCAATACCACTTATTGGTTCTCAGGCCACAACTGACTAACTGTGCCTGGCACACTCTATATATCACACCACTATACAACAGTACCCGGCACACTGTTTGTGACACAATGCACAACCTCGACACAGGGGTATATATCATGCCAATGCACGAACAGAGATGTCATCCATTGCAATGAAGGTAAAGTACAGTTACAGTAGTACCAGTCAACCATCCTAGTCATTGATGCCATAGCCCTGCCTAACATATTTGTACAGTTGTTACTATAGGTGGCATACTGCTGTAACAGAGTATATATGTTGCTGGATACACACTTATACCCTGTAACACGCATATGATAGCCATGGTACAGACATAATTACACACACATCAGACAAACATACAATGCACCACTGTATGCCAACACAGATGAGCATTACCTGTGTACCATACAGTACTGTCTGCCACTACTTACAAACCCTTATGCCTGAGTTTTGTCCTCTGTGCAGACTACAGGAAACACACAAGACAGTGTTTTCAAGCAATGTGAACACACACCATACTGTGCTGTTTAGGCCTACAGCTTCAGGTAGTACTACAGTTCATATGGGAGTTGGATTCACCAGCAGTACCACTCACTAAGCATACATGTATTGCTTTAGCCTATAATGAGACACCACGGTCGTCAACAAGGAACTACGTCACATCGTATGCCATACTACTATGTCTGCCTAACAGTACAATACACATCTTTTGCTGGTGTCACAGCTAGGATAGACACTACCATGTCAGATACAACTTCACACTAACCTATCACACCTTTACAGACCTTGCACACATTCAGCGTTACACTTATTCAACCTCACATAGCAGGTATTGCATTGAGTACATGTGTGAGTGCATAGTGTCATAGGTAGGTAATATGCTATTGGCCCTAGGGCCTACAGCAGCCTAGCCATATGCTACCCTGGCCTTTGACACACATGTACTTTGATTTCACTTGCCCCTGCCAACTAGAACCACAGAGGGGGTTCCTGGAGTGTATTACCAATCTCCCAAACAATCATCAGGGGTATTTATGACAACTGCTAATGAGGAGCCTTGTTTGCTATTGCTAGGTGGTCTATTCCAGTGTATGGCATATCTCTGAGATAGGAACCTATCCTTCCAGCATGTGCTGTTTAGTGAGCTGACGAGGTTTAGGGCCCTAGAGTGTGTATCCCGGAGGGATTGTGATATGTCGCCATGGTGGTTGTCACCCAGCTATGGGTGTGACATACCTCTGTATGTCCGGCAGAGGTCACCTCTGTGTGGCTGGTATGCAATACAGTCTAGATGTGGTTTTGTGAGTCAGTCTGCAAAGGGCATCTGTTTGCAGCCAGTATTACCCTTTGTGAGGTTTGTCTGTGGCCTTTCCACCTGCTGTAGTTGTCATGTGAGGTACATACCACACAGGGCATTGTGATGAGTAGAGGGGAACACTGACCTATATTTCTCTAGATGACACACCTGTTGTCATGGCACATACCACACAGACAGATTACAGGTCTAGTGTGGCACTGTCTTTATCAAAGAGGTGGCTACTGTCCACCTGTGTCCCATGTTCCCTTATCACACCTTCGGTGTTGGGTAGATCTCTACATATGTGGTAGTTAATGGGTACAGTGTTTTGGAAAGGAGGAATGGCACTGCAGTATCAACACTTGTCAACAGTCCATGCCTTGGTCATCACACACCTATTGCAGTACATATGGCCACATGTCTCTCTCTCTCTCTCTCTCTATATATATATATGTATATATATATACCTATATCTATCTATCTATATATATATATATATATACATATATATATATATATATATATATATATATATATATATATATATATATATATATATATATATATATATATCTATACACATACATGTAGACATCCATTGCTGTACACATAGATGTACATATAGGCACATGTACACTCCACCTTTCATGGTGGGGATATCGCTTATGCGACAGTTGTGGGATGTACAGTTATGTGATTACATTGCACAGTGTTGTGCAGAATGCATGTGGGCGTTCTCGGCCCATGTAGCTTTAGCAGGCCTCACTGGCTGTAACACAGCAGATCTGACAAATCAGTCCCACAGTGTTTAACCAGCACATGACATATATCAGCACTGCATGCTGTTTTCTATGCCACACACTACTATCTACATAGATATATGCACATAACAACCTTCAACGACAGATATCTGTCCACCCTTCACTAACAGTTGCAGTATGTCCCTTGACCTATGCACATGTGCAGATACAGATAGATACATACTGCTGCCACACATGGATGATTTGCAGTGTGTAGAGTACTCTTCAGGAACATCTACTACATGCCAACACATACATATGAGTTGCATACCTTACCTTTGTATTTCCCTGCTCTGTCTGTTACAGTTTTGTAGGTTTTTTTTTTTTTTTGGTTGTTTGTTTTGGGTTTTCTCCCTCTGTTTTTGTTTCTGTCTCTGTTTCTCTCTCTGTTGTCTGTGTCTCTGTCTGTGTCTCTCTCTCGCTCTTGCTATCTATCTCCCTGTACCTGCAGTGATATTATTGCATATGTGGACAGCAGGTACAGCCTGCTTTTCTAGGTATCTGCACTTGTGCATGTGACAGCCTCTGTACCAATTGCTGCCCACCATTCAGTAATTGCATTCAGCCTGCTGTGTGGTGATTGCATTACTCACTGTGATTGCAGCCCATTGCTATAAAATGCTAGGCTAGGTAGGCATAGCCCTTTCAGCTTTCCAAGGTGGGGCCCATGTTTGTTTGCTCTGGAAACCGTTGTGTCAGTCAGAAGGTTGGTATATGTCTCTTATCTGAAGCTAGGGTTGTAGCCAGTGATATGCATGTTGTACTCAAACCTGAATGTTGCTGCTTCCAGTACACACTTCTCAGTGTAGACATGTACTCACCCCTCCAAATGCTAACACAGGATACATGGGAGTATGTACTTTCTTTCTGAATTAGACATTTAACTGCCAGACAAATGTGGTTATTGCACTGTATTCCTGTGGCACATGCAGTGTTTGTGAACTGCTATACTGTAATTATTACGTTACTCACTTCTGAACAGTTTGTGGTTTGTTTGTGTTGACATTAGCACAGGCTGTTCAACACAGCTGGACATATTTCAGTACTGAGTATGCCTACCTACACCCTGGTTTTTGCCTGAATACACAGGTGTGTTGCACCTTTGGGTAGGGGTGCAGAACTGCAAATAGCATTTTTTATTATCATGTGAGGTTTATCTTGCTGAACATACAGGGTTGCTGTGTACCTGTTAGTCTATCAAGGCAAGTAGTCTGTCTGCGTAGCTCCCACCTGTGGACATATCCAGATGGTAGCTAGAGGTTAGCCTATTATACTTTGTCTGTGCACCACACCAGTCTTTTCAGCACTGGCACATTGGCATTGTCACAGTTGGTTGCTAGCAGTACATGGCTACATCCTGTGATATTTCTGTGTTTTACTCCTACATAAGGGCATGCTTGTGGAACTCCTTCCAAAGCTATTTGCAGAGTGTGTAACAGCAGTAATGCTGATATGCCTGTGTGTTTCTGCCTCTGCCAGGCCTCAGACACTCTCAGGTATATATTTGAACGGCCTCAGTGAAAGGTACATATACGTGAGATAAACCTGCAATATATTACAGACATACTGCAGTTGAGACTTTCTTGGGAATCAGAGCATATGTATACCTACACCTTTTCTGATGTGCAAGCAGTGTCTGCTCTCACCTATTGACATTATTCATTATGTGTGATTCCACACTTGTCTGCCTAAAGTTAGTACTTTCCAGAGTGATTCAGTGGGGCACAGCTAACATTTGTTTACAAATCAGGGACGTCCCTGTAAAGCAGTCACAGTTGGGGTGTCTGGCCTCTGCCCTATTCAACTTTGCCAGTATTTATCCTGGTCTGATACTGTGTGGTGTTTGTAAGGTGCTACTGTAACATTATTCCCTGCTTGGATGGCTGGTTCTCTTTTCACAGTCATATCATGCAATTCCACAACAACTGCTGGTTAAGACCCACAGAACAGGATTTGTGTTATACCATTCCTAATTTCCATTTATATTCCCTCATTGTAATGCATGATATATTTATTTTAGCACCAAGTTATTTGCATATCTGCTGTGGCTTAGTGGTAATTCATGCAGTCTATTGTGTCAATGGTCTGGGGTTCGAGACTGGCAGAGGTCTTTTCTTTTGCTGCTGAGCAGAACAAGGGCCCTTCCATAGAGTGACTAAGGCACTTTTAAGCAGTTGTAAGTGGGTTTGCACGGGTTTGCGCGATGCTTAGCTAAGCGCACACATGCGCACACTCGCTTAAACCCGCTTACTACTGTTTAAAAGTGCTTACTCCCGCTAACCCCCACACTAATTTCTTTTAAAGAAAAGAAAATGAGGAGATAGGAAAGTGGTGAAAAAAGGGGCACAAAGAGGGACAGACAGTAGGTAAACAAGCTCATGATGTGCAGGACAGGTGTAGGGAAGGTCCATAGCTGCCCATTTCTTTACCAGCAACAGCTGTGCATATGCAATAAATTTGGAGAGAAATTTGAAACCATCCACCCCTGGGAGAGGGGTGAGGACAACAAAGTATGTTGTACTGTCAATTATAATTATCAGTTTACATGTCCAATGGACATGTGTGCGAAATGGGCAGCTATGTATGGGGCGTAATTTTTTTGTGGGTACAGACTGCCCTTTTTTTTTTTTTTTTTCAGGTGAGAGTGGAAGGTGAGGTAGAGGAAGTAGATATGTTTGGGGAGGTAGGATGGGGAGGTAAAAAGACAAGACAGACAAGACGCATACAGGGGCAGTGTATGACACATGGGGTGGGTGAACACAATTGACGGGGTCGGATGTTTGGAAATCGCAAGCCCATGAGCCCACAGATGGTAACAGTGGAACTGAGATCCCCACCCAAGGGCAGTCACCACTGCACCTTCACAGCCCCGAGGGTGGCTTTGCTGGGGGCTGCATAGGATGGGCAGGCTCACCCATGAGACGCACCACTCTCGCCTTGAGCTGGCGTAGGGGATCAGTGACTGAATGCTGGATCTCCCTACGGACCACAGCCCGGACCCTTCGAAGGATGACAGGTGGCCCTTCTCCATCCACACTTGCACGGGGGGGACAAGCCCCATCCCCTGCAACGTTTCCACCCAAAGGTGGCACAGGACCAATGAAGGAGGGGAGCCCAGGCTGGGCACTGGACCTGCTGGTGCCAGGTGCACTCGCCAGCTGAGGAGGGACAGGTGGGTCCGCTGGGACCGGCCTTCCCATACGTTCTGTGATTAGTTGTGTTTAATTACAACATAAACAACAGCATTCCAGATTAGTTGTAACAGCATACAGTAATATTCCCATTAACCCAACACACCAAGGTTCCAACAGTTGAACAGCAAGCATAACACATGCATATATTGAATGACAGTGGATATTCCAACAGCATGCAAGGATGTTTGGTAGCAACAGGCCACCATGATTGTGGTGTTTGAACAGGGCACATGCATCAACATGAATGCAAATATTTATAGAACAATAGGACATATGTCCCAACAAATATTTAAGATTATACATACCCATTGAGGTGTGGAATTGCATGGTTTATGCACATACAGTAGAGTGTAGAAAAAAACCTCGATTAACATCTTATAATTACTTTTAGTCTACACTACATTCCTAGTGACTGCTAGTGTATATCCCCTACATGTATTATTACACTTCCCACCATGCATTAGGTTGTGTAATGGGTTTGGCTAGTTCAATATATGCCTGACCTATATCTGACATACTAACTGTCCAAGATGCAGGTGTTACTGCTACATATTCTTTGATTGCATGTATATTTCTTTATCTACATACCTGGATGTTTTTACATGGCATTTTCACTTCTATTTGTACAGAACCCTGCATTTCTTGACACCCACTCACATTTCTGGGGAACAAATTAACATGCTACTCATGTGCCAGATTTACTTATGCATGCCAGCCAGTAACTGACTGTTGAGGACTGTATATATGCCTCACAGCTAGTAGCACTTCCATCACCCACTTTGTGTGGGACTGCACAACTCTGGGTTGCCAGCACTTTTTAAAACAGTACTATTTGTATAATGCAAGGGTACAACATTTCAAACTAAGTGACACAAACACACTCCGGGTTTTAGACCTTTATTAATGACATTACACACTTTTCCACAGGCTCACTCCTTTATTTGTTATAACGGTGCATATGGAAGACATATTCAAGACATATTATACCTTTATTAATAGGTTAGAACACTCTTTTTCAGGCTCACTCACTTATTTTATATGGCAGTACCTGCAGAGATATTATTCCGGACATATGTTACCTTTCTAAATGGCTTACTACACTCTTTTTCTGGCTCTCTGACTTTTTTATCTGACAGTACATGCAGAGGACTTATTCAGGCCAATTTATGGCTGTATTATTGGACTACAACACTTTCTTTCATGCTCTCTCTCCTATTTTATATAACAATACATGCAAAATAATCACTAACCTGCCTGGTGGTGCAGCCTTAGCAGCCTATCTGCATAGGCTTGCTGATTCGCAGCATAGTCACCTGCAGCTGTAAAGTAAATAAAGGGATATAGAGACATACCTATTCATTATACAGAATCAATTATCAATTCTTACATACTGCATTCCATGGCTACCTACTCAGTTGTGGGGCATCCTGCATCCCACGGGCCTCCTGTATCCATTGGTTCAGGTGGTCATGCTTCCGTCTCTTCAGGTCTGCATGTTGGTGACGGACCTGCTCACCAGTCCAAGGAACGCCTATGACACTGGTGAGATCATGAGCTAACCGGTTCCAAGCCTCTGCCTTGTACTCCGTCCCCTGGAACTGGCCCTGCAGGAGTCTTGACTCATGATGGTGGACAAGGAGCCAAACCATGTATTTTGACTCCTCAATGCCCCAACGTTGCACTCAGAAGCATGTACCCTCTCCAGCACCAGCCATTCTAACCGCAGATGTGAGCTACAATCAGTTATGGTGAGTATTCCAGCCTGTGGGGCTTAAATATGCCGCATTTCCCGCACTTTTTTGTGATTGGCCATTTTTGAAAATTCTCGGCTGACTGCAGACCTGCTTAGTAATGGTTAATCTACCATCACTAAGTATATGTATGTTAACAGTGGCTGTTTCACCTAAGTTGTCATGGCTTAGTGGTTCTGTACTTTGATTATGATGCACAGAGTCATGGGTTTGAACCTTGTCATTCATTTTATTTTCATACTGTCCAGACAGGCTAGGGGGTGTGGCTGCATTTAAGCAACTTTGCTCTACATTGCTCCACGGTGCCCTACGGTGCCCTGGTTGGCACAGCGCGCACGTCCCTCGCAAACACATTGCGCTGGTTAAAGCGCTATTTTGCTATGGGCACCTTTATTGTGCTGGGTAAAGCGCTCTTACACTTTGGGCAACTCTATTGCGCTGGGTAAAGTGCTCTTACACTTTGGGCAACTCTATTGTGCTGGGTAAAGCACTCTTAAACTTTGGGCACCTCTATTGCACTGGGTAAAGCTCTATTAAACTATGGGCAACTCTATTGCACTGGGTAAAGCGCTGCTTAACTGCAAGCAATTATATATCAGGATCCTTTAAAAATATATATTTTGTTCACTGATACATTGGCCATTTCACTGCTTTTTACTAATATTTTAATCATATTTGTCAGGTATTATTCCATATACTGATTTAAAACATAAATAAGAAGGGGAGTGGTGAGCCTCTAACTGTGAATGCATCTTCTTTGTGTGAACGCTCTACCATTATGCTATTTGGTATGATTTGCATAAACATTCTTTCTTATGCTCTTCCATGTCGGAATTGCTAACTACAGCTAAGCAATGGGCACACCCGCGCACACACACGCAAATACGGGCAGCTATTTCGGGAATTAAAAAAAAATAAAATTAATGTTTTACTTTTTATAACTGTGATGGGGGTTTACAATGTCAGGGAGTGTGGTGTTGGGTGCAAGGACATTTGAGCGGACTCACTCTTGTGTAATTTCATTTTACTTTTCCAAACCTTGCAGGGGCATGGACATTTAGACTGCTCGGCAGTCGGACACGCCCCCTGCTTTCCTACACAGTCCGTGTAAGACTTACGGTTGAGTCAGCATGCCCTCATGAATATTCAAGGCACGCTGACGTCATATCGTTCAACTGCAGCCTCCGAGTAAGACTTATTAAGTCTTACACGGAGGATTCGTGAATCTGGGGGAAAGATATTAAAAACTACTCTTCTCATCAAGTTTCTAATTTTAATGCGACCTTTTGAATGCATTACAGCTTTATAAAGTTACTGAATTTCTAAGACATGGAGCCATAGTTAATACTAAACTACTATGTAAAAACGTCCTAGGAAGTATAATCACATAGTACTGTATATTTTTATTAATCCTTCTATATTTGCTTTGTATACTACTGTATTGTTTGTATGTTACTGCATTGTATGTAAAATGGAGCTTTTCTCCTTGGACCTCCACTGTAAAGGGACATGTGTCCAGTCGGACTTTCCCGGTCATCAAATTTAAAATAAATGAATAAAAATAAATAAATAAAAATAAAGCTCATCCTTGGCTGTATTCAAATACAACATGAGTCTATGGATGGGAAATAGACAATTTACCCCAGGACTGCACTCGAACTTTTAATGGATAGAGGCAACTCCTAAATGCTTTATTCCATGCATGGGTCCCCTCAAATTATCTATGGTATGATCCCATTTATTCTCAGGTGGGGGGTTAAATATAATTACTGCCCATGAGATAGATAAGTCCAACCTAACACCAAATGGTAAAGGTTAATTCAAGGACCAAAAGGGAAACTGGCTATGCTTAAAAATGGCACTCAAGGGCAGCTAGCTTAGTACTTACCTATGAACCTACCTACAAACCTATAATTAAAAACTAGGTGATTAGAGACTCCCTTTAGTTAGTGTTAAATATTCAGGGGTCATCAAGTATAAAAATCTGAACTGTAACAGTAAACCAGTAACAGTAAACCAGTATCATAGGAAAGCTAGAAGTGTTTTGAATAACAAGCCAAAGACAACCACAAGGCATTCTTTTATCTATGTCCGCAACCTCAAAGGCAATGCACAGTATAGTGTGCAGAGCTCATTGTAAATAGGGCCACCTATACTAAGCCAGAAGATATAGCAAGCCTACTGGCCGAAAAATTCAGCTCCAACTTTACCCCTCTCTCCCCCTCAGGAAATACCATCAAATATAAATCCCCCTGCTATCACTAAGGAACAGGTCTTTAATGCTCTCTTTAAGGCCAAGAACACTGCATCAGTGGGCCCAGACAATATTTCCGGATGCCTTCTAAATAGCATGAAACATGACCTATCAGGGCCTCTGGAATTGCTATTGAAATGTAGCCTTCATAGAGACTTTGTGCCTCATGAATGGAGAACAGCAACAGTCATCTCTTTGCACAAAGGCGGGCCATCTACAGACCATACCTCACAACTTCTTAGAGCAAGAAATCTGGACAAAGCCATTAATAAAAGTGGGACAACGGACCAAAATAGGGACAATTTTTAAATATTGCTTTTACAAACTTAGAAAGTTGATAGAATAATGAGTTTTACATTAGCATTAATTTTCTGAAAGGTATGAAGTCTGAAACTCAAATATCTGTCATTATTTTCTAACTTCAGTCTTTACTGATTTGCCACTAGTTTGCCAGAAAACCACAGCTTTGTGAAAAATGGACCAAATAGTCTTATATGCAAAGCCATGGAAAGAATTATCATGGAAATGATCAATAACAATATAGTAAACCTTCAGACACTGGACCCACCCAATCCAGTTTGGTTTCATCAAGGACAGGTCATGTCTACTCAGCCTGGTGGATTGCTTTGAGAAGGTCACCAAATCAAAGGATGAGGGGAAAATGACTTACAATGCCTACCTTGACCTGGCCAAGGCATTTCACAAAATAGCCTACTCAGGCATAGTTGACAAACTCAAGAGGTTAGGCACAAACCTGTATGTCACCTAGTGGATCACCAGCTGGATCACAGACAGGACCCAGGAAGTTAAAATTAGGGAGTCCACCTCTACAAAGAGGCCAGTCACAAGTGGAGTCTCTCAGGGATCAGTCCTTGGACCACCCCTTTTTAGCATTTACTTCTCTGTAGTCAAGGCCAATGTTCATGTTCTCTGGCTGACTAAATTTGCAGATGATTGCAAATTAGGAGCTATCACTGAATCCCACACTGTCACAAATGGTCACCAGGAAGGCAAAGGCAAACAACTGGTTTCAGAGCCATGGACTAAAACTAATTGCCAAGAAATGCGTAGTAGTATCATTTGGGAAGTCATCCACCCCTGGTCACTATCATATTGACAACACAATCCTTAGAGCTGACCCAGTAGTCAGGGACTTGGGGACAAACATAGACAGTAATATAGCCTTTGACCCTCACATGTTTACAGTAATGAGGAAATCATTCTATGTTGTGCAACTTATAAACCAGAATCCTTTAACAAAAGCCCCTGGGAGGGTATTGTCCTGAGTTCCTAAGCACCTTATAGCTGGCTATAACCTTCTATAGCTAATTCCCATACGATCTCCCACACTCTGTAAATATTGTAAATAGCTTTTGACTTCTTACTTTAACTATGTGAATTTGTTAAAATGCATCTGCACGATATTTTTCCACTATGGGCAATATTGCTCATGCTTTGTATTATTTGATATGTATTTGTACTTGTACTTGTATTTTTATTGGACTGCTATCTTTACTGTAATCTGCTTCATGGAGCTTTCCTCCCCTGGCCTCCACTGAAAATGGGCTCTCTGGGCCCAGAGGACTTCCCTGGTAATCAAACTGGAAATAAGTAAATAAATAAATAAATAATAAAAAAATAAACAAAGGTATGGCATCTAGGTCCGAGGAAGTCAGCGTTCCACTGTATTCAGCATTCATCACACCTATCATTGAGTACAATGCCCCCTTTGGTATGTTCCTAACCAGGCATATCCAGGAAATGGAACATCCACAGAGGTTCCTCACTAAAAGAATACAGGGTGGAAGTAAAATGTCCTATGCAGACTGGTTCAAGGCCGTAGCCCTGTATTTTGTCTCCTACAGGCTGTTAAGGGGAGATCTATTCCTGGCACACAGGACATTGTCAGACCCCACGTTGATTGACCTCCTGCATATGAGTAAAACAAACAGCAGCAGAGTTACCCATTCTGAAGACTTAATCCTTGCCTGTGATATAAATAAGACTTGCTAGAGAGACAGGAATGTATCCCAGAGACTATCCCATCTCTAGAGAAGGCTCCCTATCCATATGAAGCAGAGTTCCTGCATTTCTGGATAGTTTGAAATGTGACTGTTTGCTTTTTAATGTTTAGGTCTGACATTTTAACATTTATATTTATTTTGTTTTCTTTGTTATATTTCTTATATTTATTTTGTTGTGCTTCATTGTGAGACTGATGTGGAAATCCTTTCTTTTCTCTTTGTTATCGAGTGTGTTTTAATGGCTCTAAGTCACAAGTGTTACCTTATTCAGAATAGTGTTTTTTTCCTTCAACAGCTGTTATCATTAGTTCCTGCTAAAAGACTAACCTTCTGATATTCTGTAAATTGATCTTGAGGCACATCTAGTGAGTTATTCCTTCTAATTTCAGTGAGTGTTGCAACTGTGAAGGAGACAGGAAGTTCGCACTTTGACTTCTTTGAAAAGGAAGTGGATAGAACCTTGAAATGCACATAATCCACCACCATGTCTCATACCACAGAATGAAGCAAATGTTTTGGACTTTTTATTTTAACCTATTTTTTTTTCTAGCTGCCATATGTATAATGTAAATACCGGGAGGAATTTTCACAGACATCTCACTAGTAGCTATAGATCTGAGCTGTCCTCTACAATCGGGTTGTTTTTTTTTTGGTCTTTCTGTCAGTTGCAAGAGTACAGAATCTCAGAGCACATTTATACCCTAAAATATGTTAGTTTTAGAGCCTATGAGACAGAGAGATATTAATTCTATAAGGAATGTTTTGTTTTGATGTTATAAATCCACCCTTTTACCTGGTTTGTTGTCTCGATTTATGGTTATTTGAGTGGGAGAGAGTGATTCTGCTTGTATTATGTGGTGGCAATTCTCATCTTATTACACTTCTTTAGTTATGAAACTTGTTCACTTATCTGGACTTTCACTGGAATCTGGACAGTAATACAGTTCGTATTCTGTTATGGTTGAGTGATGGGTTTTTTTTGGGTCTTGCAAGATCATCAGCTGCAACTGTCCAGAGTGCTGTAGGGTTTTCATGCATTGTGAGTGAAACATGGATGGATCTGCCCACCTGTGACTCTTTATTTTGCTAGCAGATTAGTTTTGGATAATTGACTGATATACTATGATGCTGACTAAACGTGGTGCTTGTTTTAAACTGATCTGAGTTTCCCTGTCAGATTCTTCTCAGAATTGTTTGATTTGAAGTAAGTTGGTATGTAATTTGGACTACAAGACATCAGTGAATGCTGATTGCAGAATGGTAAATGCTAATTAGCAAGAAACATTTTGAGGTCTTGCAGCGATTAACATAGTTTAGTGCAACAGAAGTGGAAAGTTGTATGCTTTGGGTATTGCTACTGGAATTTCAGAGTACTTGGAATCATAATCTTCACAGATTAATGATGCTGGTTTAGATTTAACCTTTTTCTGTTGACTAAAATTATAGTAGTCTATGGTCTTGTAGCTTAGTGTTTCTCAATAAATATACATATAGTAGCACGTTGACTTTGGATAGGGAAGGAAGAAAGTCAAAGAGAAAAGAGGGGAAGGAAAGGAGAGGAAAATCCTTCCACCTTCCCTCCACTGTGAACACCTTATAACTTATATGCAATACATTTCATTTCTAGATCTAGGAAATGTGTCCTATTTGGTTATTAATACTTAGTGTGTCATACTAACCATTGGAGGTAGTGTTCTTGGCAGTTGACATGGATGTTTCATCTTGATCAAATCTGACTATCACATTATTGCCAAGTTGAATAGATGGAACTATTTATGGATATTCATTGGTGTTTTTCCCTTTTTCTCTCTGAAGCTGGAATACAGTTATCCAATTGTCTTGTTACTCCTTAGTTTATATATAAAGCTATCAGATGTGAATTTACATGATAAGATGCTGCTTGAATGCCTTCTGGCTGCATCATAAACTGTGATGAATAAAAGTTGATGGTATCCAGTTTTTTGACTCACAATGAAATAGAAGGATAACTCAAATGTGTTGTGTGGTGTGCAAAGGGACAATAAAGGATAAAGGTGGTAATGGGACACACCAGGTCTATGCACTTTGACATTTTCTTTGGTGACTAGAGATGGTACATAGACTAGTAGTGAAAATTTTGTACTTCAACGAGTAATCTCAAGGGTCCTTGTCTAATCAGTGTTGTGCCACTGAACATACATACTTAGTGTTAGTTTGAAATACTCTATATATAAGAATTTATTTGGTTATTGCAATCTGACCATGACATTGGGAATACATGATAGGGCTAATTTTGTTGACCTGTACAATTTTATGTTGTGCTGCTTATACTTGATATGACACTGCATTTGATTTATAGTTACTTAACATTTTGAATGATTATTTCAGGCTCACATCATTCTTTTGTAGATTATAATGACATACATACCTGAAAACAACATGGATCAATGTTATTACTATTAATTATTATTATTATTATTATTATTATTATTATTATTATTACACGTTTTCATGCTTACATTTCTGTGAATAACTCCACTTATGCAGTGTTTAATGCAAAACATTAAACTAGTACAAGTTAAAAATTTGTATAACTTGGTGAAAATATATCTTAATGTTAATTTTGTACTGAAATGGACATATTTGTGTACCGTCTTGATTGTTTATCACATCAAATTATATCACTGAATTTGACTGATGACTTTAGAGAAAGAGAGGGGAGGTATAACCTTATACAGATTATATATGTTGGTTTGAATTTCTATTTTGTTAAATACATTCAAGTAAGAATTCATTTTAGCTGACTTACTCACAATTTAGCAACAACCAAACTTAGTAAATAGACTGTCTTCTTTTGTAGAGTCATATAATTGTTCAACATATTGTATGTGCATAATGTAAAGTAAGGGACTCGTTTATTTTTTTTTCTTATTATAAGGGGGGGATATTTCTTCCTTTTGGGTTTGTGGCGGGTGGTAGATAACTGTTGTTTGAAATAGGGTGCTTAACTTAAACAGGGTTACTGTTTGAGTTGGGAGTTTCTTTGAAATCCATGAATGGGTTAAGGGTTTATAGAATCTTAGTTTTATTGTACATAGATATAATGTGTTTTCAATTGGTGCCTATACTCTATACACATTTAGTATATTTTGCAACTTTATATTGTTTAGACTATAGATTTAGCAAAACAAATACTAATAATGATGGAGTGAAATTCTTTAACAACCTATTAGTCATCATTCAAGTAAGATTAACTACTACTTTTTATGTCCTTTTTAAAGGGTATATCCATTAATATAATGGATTAAATAACAGCTGCAAAAGGGGAAGTTTAAATAAATATCTGAAACTTTTCAAACCTAATATTGTATTTTTACAAGAAACACATCTTCTAAAAGATGACTTAAATAAGCTTAATAATGCAAACTATTCAGTGTTATCCAGCTCTCATCATCATCAGAAGAAAAGGGTGTAGCAATATTATGGAATAACTCTCTTCCTTTCACTAAGATATTACAAACATACAATGATGACAAAATAATGTTTTGGACAATTACATTGGAGCTTAATAGGCAAATATATACCTTAATTAATATCTATTGGATTCCTAGAATTGAAATTCATACAGTTAAACAACATCTAAATCAAATAGACAATTATCTAAAGGACATATTATTTTGGCAGGAGATTTTAATTATATATCAAATGATAAAGAGTCTAATAAATGAAGAATATCTCCCTCAGCCAGAAACTTGAGCAAACTTGCAGATACATATCACATTAGAGACATTAATGAATTTTCTGAACCATATTCTCTTTTTTACCCACACTTTTCACATAGGTATGGTACATATTCTAGAATGTTCAAGGTTTATATCTCTAATCAGTTAATAAATAATCTAAGTAAGGTAAAGACACTTTAGTGTTCATTGTCGGATTATAATGCTATATCCTTTGAGATTTTAATTAATTCAAGTTATTGTGCTCAAATTAAAAGAATTCCAACCTACTTAACTACTATGTCAGACTTTAAAGACTTCATTGAATCTGAAACACAAAATTTTATTAAGCTTAATACTACTGAGGATACCTCAGATATTTATGTTTAGGATGCCTTAAAAGCTTACCTTTATGGAAAAATTATATCCTGGTATACAAATAATAAAAAAAAAACAATGGGATGCGGAATTAATTGAGCTCCAAGAAAAAAATGGACAAGTTAAAATTATACAATCAAAAAAGTTAAATTAACACTGAAGAAATTAATCCTCTGAATAGTAAATATTTAGAAAATTTGAAACACAAGACCACGATTAGTCTAGAGAAATTCAACTTTATTAAGTTCTCTACCAATCCTAAATCATTAAATAATTTGACAATCAAGACCAAGAGACTTAGTAAGCATAATCACATTAAAGAGATTTATTTGGTTAAAAAGAAGAAAATTTTAACCCAAATAGGAGATATCCTAATGGAATTTAGGGATTACTTTAATAAAATTAATCAAAATGTAATTATTTAGACTGTAAAGAACTTGCAACTTCTTTCATTAAATAAATAAGAAAATAAACTAACAGAAATGTAGACTAAAGATTTAGATAAACAGATCTCATTACCAGAAATCAAACATCAAATTAATACCCTAAAACAAAATATGGCCCCAGGTAATGATGGAATTATTCCTGAAATCTATAAAATACTACATAAAGAAGCTCTGACTCTAATGCACCGTCTTTAGTCAATGTCAAGATCTAATCAATATACCCCCCTCTTGGAAATACACTCTTATCTCACTTATATTGAAAACAGATAAAGATCCTACTAGATGCCCCTCATATAGACCAGTCTCTTTATTAAACATAGGTTACAAAATATTCATGAATATTTATGCAAATGGATTGAGAAATGTCTTCCATCCCTAATTTCTGAAGATCAGACAGGTTTTATCCTGAATAGAAACACTTATGATAGTAGTAAGACAATATTAACTGCAATAGATTATGTCTTTAACTCAAAGAAAGACCTAACACAGCTTAGCTTGGATATAAACTGTGATTTTGATTCAGTACACTGGGAATATCTTTTTTATACTTTAGAAACGTTAAATTTCTCTAATAACTTTATACAATTCATTACTCACCTTTGTAGTGGATGTCAAATATACATAAAAATCAGCTCTTATATTTCTCAAAACATTCAAATACTTAAAGGAACTAAACATGGCTGACAACTTTCTCCTTTGCTTTTCACCTTCATTATGGAACTTCTTGCAAATCATATAAGGATACATTCAGAGATTGAAGGCTTTACTTTAAACTTTGAAGTGACTTCCAAACTGCAACTGTTTGCTGATGATATTCTTCTTACTGTTAAAAGATCTAATGAAACACTTCAAGCTATCTTTGATATCATGGAAAACTTAAAAAAAAAAAACTTGTTTAATTTTTAATGATAATAAAACAAAGATACTTTCCATCAATTCAAAAACTAGTTACTGGAACAGAAAATGTATTAATTGCTTGGTTAATGCAAATCACTTAACTTATTTAGAAATAACATTAACTAATAATATAAATGATATAATAAAAATGAAATTATCGCAATTGTTTATCTTCTATTAGAAATCTTATTGTTAAATGGAACAAACATGTTTACAATGAAAGAGAGACAAACAATTATTAAAATTATCATTTTACCTAAAATACTTTATATAGTACAATCCATGTCATTAACATCTCCCAAAACATTAATAAAAGAATTCAAATCAATGATTCAGAAGTTCTTGTGATTTTCTAATAAAGCAAGACTAGCTTTTGTACATGATATGAGGGAGTGGTCCTCAGGAGGAATAGGTCTCCCTGATATAGAAACATATTCTATCTCCTCTATTATAAAAACATTTTCTTTGTTAATCAATGAAGAATTATTAGCTAATGGAAAAAGTTTCAAGAAGTTCTCTTTTTTAACACAGAAGAATTATTTAATTCTGATAAACAATCCATTTACTTGGGTAATTGAAAACTATTCTATTATGAATAAACTTCCAAAAAATGTTCCTTATTATATGTCACTCCTATTGAAGGAATTTCGAAACTTTATTTATAGAAATATAAATGATAAAAAATGGATATTTATTTTGTTTCCTATCATTTACACAAAAAATATTCACACCTCAAATAGTTCTAATATGATTCTGCTTAAAGACAAAAAACGTATCTATTGGTCTCAATTCTTGGATGGGGAAGATTTAATTTCTTTAGAATATCTAACAATTAGATATGATTTAAATAGAGATTCATGGCTACAATTACAATCATACAGACAATTTATGATTGATAAAATTAATTCATTTTCACTAAACACAAGATAACTGTTCCCAAGTTAATACAATTTTTGGTCATGCTTACTCAGCAAAGTTCATTTAATCTTTGTAAGCTTTCAAAAATATATAAGATAGGCAGGGGTGAAATTGATTGTAATTTAAGCAACTATTGGAATTATTCCTCTTTAATAAACAATAAACCTCCTTCTGATGATAAGAAAATAATTTTGAAATTGTCTAAGTTAGAAATTTCTTAAGTCTTAAAGTCTTTAAATTGTGGATATTTATGTATAGGGTTTTCTACACACCCCATAAATTGGAAATAATTGGCAAGAAAATGGTATTATGTTGGAGATGTAAAATGGATACTAAAGCAGATTGGTCTCATATGTTTTATGACTGTGTAGCTCTCAAACAATACTGGGAAAATATTAATAGTTTTTTCAAGCCCTTTTCTCTGATAAGTTTGTTTTATCTAAATCTTTGATTTTGTTTAACACACCGATTTGTAAGTGTAATAAAAAAGTCAAATATCCATTACTATAGTCTATAGTAGCTGTTGCTAGGAAAACAATAACCAGAAACTGGGAATTTGAAATTCCCCCATTGTTCTCAAAATTTAAAAATGCTCTTATTGAGTTATGTCAACTGGAACTGATGACTATTAAATCAAGAACCATCTGAACTCCCTTTTCCTATAATTTGTGATCCAAATTAAAAAATCTATTGGACAAGAATGTACATAATACTTAGAAACTTTATTAACCATTTTATAGTGGCATGTCAAACTGTTTTAATAGAAGCTAATGTAAATACTTTTGTTGCTGTAAATTTTCCGTTTGGTGATTTTTTTATATTGATACACAGCTTCTTTAATTGTATCTTTGTGAATGATTGTTTATTGTTAAAAATTTATAAAAATTGTTTAAAAAAATAACAAAACAATCCTAAAAAATTCTGGGCTTCTATAAATCAACTGTTAAAGCCAGGTCAACCCAAAACCCCAACACCTACCATACAAATTCTTTAGACAGTATAGCCACACAATTTAACACCTACTTTGCAAACTGTGTACTAAACCTAACTCATGCCAACAACAATACTTCTCTAACTATTCCCACAGTTCCTGACAATACATCCCATACATTTTCCTCAACTACTCAATAAACTTAAGCCTACTCCTCTCTTTCTGCTGATAATCGCTTTTTGAAAATCTCAAGCTAGCTACCAACATGATCTCTTACCTAATATCTGTCATAATCAGTCGCTACATAACAAAACAGTACATTCCCAAGATATGGAAAATTTCCTACATCACCCCATTACATAAAGTTGGTATCTCTACTGACTCCAGTTACAGACCTATTGCCATCTTATCTCCACTAACCAAAATTCTAGAGAAATGTATCCATTCCCAATGTGTGTCTTACTTAATTTCCAATAGCATTCTAACTAACTCACAACATGGTTTTAGACCCAACCACAGTACCTCTACAGCTCTCTTAAGCCTCACAAACTCTATCAACCATTTCAGAAACAATGGCCAAATAGTCTTCTCCATTTTTATTGACATGTTCAAAGCATTCAATACCATCCCCCATCAGAAACTCTTCAATGAACCTTCATTCCTTAAACTAAGCCACTCTGCCCTTACATGGTTCCACAATTACTTATCTGACCATCAAAACTCTCATCTATACTCTCTGTCCCATTATACATCTCACAAGTATCCATTTTATGTCATCTCCTATTTTCCGTCTTCACCAACAAGCTTCACACTGCCACCTGCAAGGGCACTGCCATACAATACACTAACAATTCCAAAGTCATATGTGTAGCCCCCTCTCTATACTTAAAGAAATAACCAAAAAAAAACATTCACAGAGGTAGACTCTTGGCTCTCTGATGCTTAGTTAATCTTGAATACCAACAAAGTAAACTTATGATTTTCTTGCATAGCAAATTTTCAGATCTCCTGTTCCCCTTCATTATACATTCTTCTAATAGCACAAGAGTCTATCCTGTTTCTCACACTAAGCTTGTCAGTGTTACAATCGATAACAAGTTGAGATCTGAAAAACACATTACCCTAACTATAAAAAAAGTTTACATTAAATTGGGCTGTCTCTACAGAGTCAAACCCTTCCTCACTGACTCCACAAGACAATCTATTGCCACCTAATGTCTAATCTTCATTAAGCCTCACTCATTTTCATTAACCTGTACAAAACAGACCTCGCAAAACTAAGCTCCTTCTACAACAAAATTGCCACATTTGCCACCAACTCTCCTCATAGATCCCATCACTGTACTGCCCTACATCAACTAAACTGGCTTGAGCTCCCCAATTACCTCACATACACCCAACTCACTATGGCCCATGGCATAATTTACCTCACAGACAGGTGCCCTACACTTTGCAACCTACTTCAACCTCAATCTAATAAATGACTACTTAGATCTTCTGACAAATTCCTCTTACAAGTCACAAAAGCTAACAAATTTTCTGGCGATTCTCTTTACTCCAGTTGCATCGCTGGAACATGGAACTCAGTACCTCAATACATACATACCACACCTAATCACCTACAGTTCAAATGTATCCTGATATCTCACCTTGGATCTGGTCCTGCCTTACATCTAGCTGTTTCCTTCCACTCCTTCCTGCCATCTTTATACCTTGTTATACTTGTATGTACCACTACTGTTTGAGCTTATGTATTGTATAATTTATTTGTAACAATCTTTATTCTGTCTGGGGCTTCCCCAGGTCAGCTAAAATTAAATACATAAAAAAAGAAATAGTTCAAGATATTTCTAATGAGTGTAGGTGTATTTTAAAGGAAATGTGAGATGTCTGTTACTTTAATACACTCTCAGTATTTATAGGTTGATAAAGTTTACGCTTTGTCATATTAGTATTACAGAGAAGGTCCAGTAAATACTTTTTGGGTCCTTCAAGATAATATGAGGTTAGTTCTAATAGACTAATGTTTTGCAATTTTTGAAAGAGCTATTAATGTATCCGACATCCATGAGACCTTTAAAATAAAGACACAAGAAAAGCATGTTACTAGACAAAGGTTTACTTGCAGGTGGTCACATTCAACAGGTGACTTGTTTAATTTCTTAAGAAAAAAAAGACTAAGGTATCTCTCTCTCTCTCTTTATATATATATATATATATATATATATATATATATATATATATATATATATATATATACACACACACACACACACACACACACACACACATGTATATAGATAGATATAGATGCATATTTATACAAATATAGACATATATGCAAACACATACATAATACACACACACACGCACACTTATGCATATATATATATATATATATATATATATATATATATATATATATACTGGTCTAACACCGATAAATAAATAAATAAATAAATAAATAAATAAATATATATATATATATATATATATATATATATATAGATATATAGGTCCACTATGTAATCTCAAAATACTGAAATCCTGAAATTCTGTATTTCGAAATTACATAGCTGAAAACCCAAGCACAACTCACAATTCCAAAAACACACAATCGTGAAATTCAAAATGCAAAACTATGCTACACATGCAGTACACACATAAACAAACACAAAACTCCTCCCCACAATCAAATAAATGCATCTACACTATAGATATGCCCCCCCACACTCCCCTACTTATATATTCTAACTCTGAGATCGCACAAACAGAAACACAAATGGAACACAGACATCTTACAGTCCCTCACACACACACACATCACAGTCACAACACACACTTTCACACACTAAAGCCCCTAACCAACGCATTTACACACACAAACTTACCTAAAATTCAATTGATACATCCACACACCACACCAGCAGAAGCGGATATTCAAGATCTCCGTGTTTCAGAATTTTGAATTTCGCGCTTCTGCCGGTTTCGGAACTTTAAGTTTTCAGCTATGTAATTTCGAAATACTGAATTTCGGGATTTCAGTATTTCGAAATTACATAGTGGACCCATATATATATATATATATATATATATATATATATATATATATATATATATATATATATATATATGGTTTACCTTTGAATAGTTGAAAGTCCAATAGCCGAAAGTACATTGTTCGGAAGTAAGTTTTCAAGCTTTCAGATAGCTGAATATAAATGGAACGAATGTACAATGAGCGAATGCACATTGACATTAGCTCATTGCAGATTTGGCAATGTGGGTGCGGAGTGCATTATAGTGGGAATCGGGAAGTGGACCCTTTCCCCACTGTAGTGTAACCTCGGAGTTAGAATAATAAAGTAGGGGGGTGTGTGGGTGCAGGGGGTTTTCCCACTGCATTATGACCTGTATTTGTAAGTTTAGTTCGAAAAACAACGAATCTGGTTTTTGATTTGCTGAGTTTTGAACATTGGTGCAGTTCGGAATGATGGTTTTTGTCATTCTGGTTCGCACAAAGGACCGTTCGGATATAAACTATATATATATATATATATATATATATATATATATATATATATATATATAAATATATATATATATATATATATATATATATATATATATATATATATATATATATATAAATATAAATATATATAGCTATAGTAGCCATGAATTAAGACAAATATCAGTATGGTCAACATCTACATCTTTGTGTCGAGGACACTATTTTATCAACTAAGCAAATGGTTGACAGATGTCTGAGGATGTCAGTTGTCAGGGTCCCTGATATTGTAAGATCTTGGGAGTTTTCTGTGTGTGTGTGTGTGTGTGTGTGTGTGTGTGTGTGTGTGTGTGTATATGTGTGTGTGTGTATATATATATATATATATATATATATATATATATATATATATATATATGGGTCTACCTGACATGGTCGACAGTTCATATGGTCGACAGTTTATTTCGTCGACAGTTCATTTCGTCGACAAGCATTTTAGGTGGGGGGCTTACACACCCCCCCCAACTATATATATCAACTCCAGGGTCACACAACACTGGGGAAGTGGGCAAATCTGCTTGTCGACCAAATGAACAGTCGACAAATGAGTGTCGATCATATGAACTGTCAACCATGTGAAGGGGACCATTTTATATATATATATATATATATATATATATATATATATATATATATACATATATATATATATATATATATATATATATACATGTGTGTGTGTGTGTGTGTGTGTGTGTGTGTGTGTGTGTGTGTGTGTGTGTGTGTGTGTATGTGTGTGTGTGTGTGTGTGTGTGTGTGTGTGTGTGTGTGTGTGTGTGTGTGTGTGTGTGTGTGTGTGTTTGTGAATTACTGAATGATTAGAAAAGTTAACTTTACACAACTGTAGATGAAACAATGTGCAACATTAAGAAATGTCACATGGGCAAAAAAGCTATTATTTAAGCATATAATAGTCCTCTACTGGACTGTGTCTGTCTCAAACAAATTCCTTAACTGTAACAATGAGCTATGCGTTCTCCTATATACCTTTCAGTCTTAACACACAGACACTATTTACTGAATGACATTTAAGCAGCTGTGATCCCAGTAATAGCTTTTTAAATAATTTTGATAATAGTCTCAGTAGTTCAAAAAGTAGACAATCACTTTTGATGCTGACAGCAGTGGGTTCTATTCAAACACCAGGTATTTGGGTTAATTTTCCAATGGTGAAACTGTAGAGAAGCATGGGGGGGTGCTGCCATCCTTTGGATAACATTTTTAACCAACATCCTCATCTGCTGCAGTTAGTGGTAGTTCAGATAGATGTAAAAGGTCTTATGGCATATATTGAAAAGAGTAGGGGAGGTTCCCCAATGTCATGACTAAATTTCCCTTAGTCAGTATAAATTACCACCTTAGGTCTCCTCTGAAAACATGCCATTGGCCTAGTGGGACTAACCTAGTTAACTTAGTGTACATAATATAATAAAGTACTGTTTGCAGCATTACAAGCATATGACTGATCAACAACAACTGTTAGACAGCACTTATAAACAACTATTATACAGTCAACCACACAATTTTACAGCTGTATCACTATTCATTGAATGCAATTTTAGCAATGACAATCAGCCTTGTGGCTGTTTAAATGATTATATATGGTATCCAGGTCCAAGAAAGGCATAGTGCCACTTTATTCAGCCTATATCAGACACAGCAATGAGTATAATGCCCCTTCAGCATGTACCTGAACAGACATATGCAACAGCTGGAACAACCCCAAAGTCCTTTACCAGGGGAATCCAGGGTATAAACACATTGTCTGATATGGATTGCCTTAAAGCCCTATCTCTATACTCTGTCTCCAATAAGTTACTGAGAGGTGATCTATGTGTGGCACAGAGCATCCTTGGATGCAGCTCTGATGTATCATTTGCACATCTGCAAAAAGAACAGTATCAGAACCGCTAGATCCAAGGATTTAAATTTTGCTTGTGACACAAATAAGACATGTTGGTGAAATAGATATGTGTCTCAGAGGATCCCCATCCATTTGAAGCAAAGTGTATTTTTAACCCTATCTAAATGTAACCTTGACCAGTGGATGGGAAATCAGAAATTCATCCCGGATCTGGCTCCCACAGAGGCAGACAGTTATGCCTGAAATAGCCCTCACATAACCTCTAGAAACCTCATAGCTAACATACCCTCTCAATAAACACTCATGAAACATATGGACACAACTGAGTTGGATTGCAAGGCTACATTTATAAATACCCTCGTGGTCATTAACCTAGTATATAGCTAAGAACCTACAAACATATAAAATGGACTCCTTACAGGGACTAATCAGCACTTCTGCTTTATTTGCAGTCATGGCTCCTAACAGCTTGCACCAGGGGCAGCCACACACTTCATCCACCCCTGCTTTTGTTTTGTTTATATTAACTAGAAACATTAAATATACACACTAATCCTTAGCAGTTTCTTCATGAGTCGACCATATGTAGTGCAATAGCCCTTGCTAGTGTATACTAAATCATCACTCTTAGTTGGAGAACTGGAAGGCAACAGGTACTGAACTGCATTGTTACAGAATTGGCAGTAGTGCTTGAGGTCACTTCTGATGATTTGGCAACATGGGTTATCAAAAGACAATTAAGCAGGAATTTCAGACATCTTTGATATCTCAGACATGTGGATCTTCTTAGTCTGTAGTTTTTGAAGTGGAAACTTCAATAGCATTTTACAGTGTCTTCTGTACCAGTACATATCCTCTGCAGACTGTGTAGATCTGAGTGTGACTTAATATAAAACCTTTAACAAGGGTTTTTGTCTCAAATTTTCATCAAGCACTTCCGTTCTTTCAGACTAGAAATATTCTGTATGTTTATTTCAGATGTCTGTTCTGAAGTAATTCTGGACCTTACATTCTACTTTCAAGAAACAACAAATTAAATTTGACTGTTAACTTGTATTGCCCTTCCTCACATTGCTTATAGTGAAGAGGATAAACTGAGAGCTTTGACATTTCTGCAGTCTAACAATACAAGATTCCTTTGATATGATACATCACATTTCTATTGCATATGTTTTACTGTTTGAACAATGCTTTCCACTTGCCTTTTTGTGGAGATTTTCGACATGAATGAACGTGCCAAAACTCAGAGGCTTGCAAAAATTACATAAACCTTTGGCTGACAAATTGCTCTCCATTGTTTGACATGACTTCCTTTGCAATAATTCCTGTTAATATTGATTTAAGCACATTTGCAACAGCAGCTTCTGTTGCATCTTTCAGTTGCCCAATTTGTGGGTACTTGGAGTAATAATCAACACAAAAGAACAAGTCAGCTCATGTTTCCTATGAAGGTAAAGTTGGGATTTCATCAGGTATCAAATCATCTTCTGAGGAATTATTCAAAAACATGGTGCACAACAGTCAGAGCTTGTACACAGGAAAAAAAAATCATGTACCAGAGCACAACTCAGTGTACAAAATACTCAGAATTATAGTTCGTAATCACCATATGCCCTCAAGTATAGCAATCAACCTCTTAGAGCAAGAAATCTGGACAATGGGGGACAGAGAGGTGCAAAATCAAGGACAAACTTTAAATATTGTTCTTATAAATCTGGAAAGTTGCTAGACTAACAAGGTTTAAATTATCATGCATATTCTGAGGATACAAAGTCTGAAACACAAATGTTTGGCTTTATTTAGTGACTTTAATTTACTTAATGTACCAGAAAACTACAAATTTGATGTGGTACAGACCAGACAATTAAGGCAAAAATCTGGACATTTTCTGAAAATTTCAACATATGAGAAATGTGTCCTCAAGTGCTCCCAACATGACAACAATGGAGTAGGGATGTGAATGAAATCTCCCACCAATATTCTAAAGGATTAGTCCGTACACTCTAAAGATCACTTATCAAGTTGGCCTCTGTCCTTTCTTTTGCTAATTATGTTACACTGTATATACCACTTACTCCATCTCCTAGTTTTTTGTGTCTGCTTTCATTAAATTACAGACAACCTGTTGTACTTTGTGTTTCCTTGCTAATTACTCAGCAACAGCTATAAATCTCATTGCTTTCTGTAATAATTGGAATGAGCATGGGAAGTTACCACAGAATCCTGCCTTTACCAGGAAAAAAAATGAAGAAATTGCCCTACTAGGCTATAACATTATCAGATAAGACAGAGCCAACAAACAAGTTAGGGGTGTCACTATTTTCTTCAAAAGAGTACCAGGTATCTCCCTTACCCCACACCATGCTGACTTTTTGTAACTCACAAATCCTGCTAACCATGCTAAAACTAAACACTCACAAGACGGCCTCAATCATGAGAATGTAATCACTCCTGGCTAATAATACTAAAACATTGGAGGATGTTCCCTGCTCGGCCTCCTCAAAAATCTGAAACCATAATATTGGGTGATGTTAATGTAGATTGGCAAATAATCTGAAAATGCAACTGTACATGTTTGCACAACTTATAACCATACCAAATGGAGATAACAAAGCCACAGCCAGGCAATCAATCCTTGATTGGACCCTCACATCCTCTCCAAAAAAAAAACAACATCCCAAGGAACTCTGTCAGACAACCTATCACTTACCAACCTATACCATAAAGTACCAAACAACAGCTGCAAAATACGATTCCAAATGTGGTAAAAAACCTTACAACTTTTCATGACAATATTTATATTAATATACTATATCTCCTTAATTGGGAGTAACTAAAGACTCTCCCCACAGATGCCAAAGTCTCATTTCAGAAAACTCTTACTAGGTCTTCTACACACACAAATCACCCTCAAAATAAAAAGCCAACTCTACCCCATGGCTGTCCTCAACAACTAGACAGCTCATGAAACAAAGAAATAATGCACGGAAGGTCTGGAAAAAATAGATCAACTATAAAAAACTAGCAAAACAATGTATCAACAAAGATAAGAAAGCCTACTGCTTAACCAATCAAGACATGCACACAAATGATTCAAAGTTGTTCCAAACATCAGTCAATAAACTGCTACATTCAGGACAAGTTACACAGCCAACACCAAACACACAGAAACAAAATGAAGCCATGGCTAATCAACTCAATAGCCACTTTATACAGACAGTACAGTCATTAACCATCCAGGTGAGTAATCAAATTCTGATGGTCCCTAGTCAATCAAATAACCTCCTTCAATATTTCTCCTTTCAACCAATTCCCACAAATACAATAAAAATACCTAAAAAAATAAAGACTAGTACAACTGCCCCTGAGAATCCATATGACATTTATGTTAAGATAACAGCTGAGGCCATTGCTTATCCAGTCTCAGTTCTAATAAATCAATTCATATCTAAAGAAATTGCGCACTCACTGTGGAATGGAAATTGTTCATTATTCAAAGGCACAAGGATAGAAATAATACTAATTTTTCAAACTATAGACCAATTGCCATTTTATTTCCCCTATCAAAGATATTAGAATACATTCATAATCAAGTTATTAACTATCTAACAGATCACCAGCTTGTCTCTTCAACCTGATATGGCTTCTGTCCTTATCACAGCACAACTGCCACTTTGTCAGTGCTGTCAACACCCATAAAAATGCTGAAAGCCTAGTCTCCATCATCTTCTTAGACTTACCAAAAGTGTTTTATCATGCCTCCCCACCAGAAACTCTTATCCTTAGGCTCTGCAGCTTCTCACTGTAATGGTTCCATAGCTGCTGCTCAACTAGAGTACAGGCGGTAAAATGGAAAATGGCTGCACCATGTTCTTGCCTGTAAGTATAGGTGTCCTGCAAGGATCTACACTAGGCCCATACTTTTCAACATATTCATCAATCTACTCTAAACTGCTACAAAACTGCTAACCTAGTCCAGTATGCTGATGACTTGACCATAATCTGCTCCACCACATCTTTCTCTAAACTCTAAGACCTTCCACAACAGTCATTCTTATCCATTAAGATAGCTAAATAATTCACAACTGCTTCTAAACTGTAATAAAACTAAATTACTGCTCTTCACCCAAAACACATTTCTGTCAAAAAAAAACATTATTCACTATCATCTCTGCCAATAGCACCATGACAGAACAAGTAAACCACCCAGAATTCCATGATGTCATCCCAGATGACCAGCTGAAATTTGACTATCATCAAAAAAAGGTACATTATACAGACTAAAAACCTGCCACACTGACATAGCTGGAACATGTACAGCTTCTACTTTCTTAGTGCAATTTCACCTCTATGCTGCTCTTATCATCATGAAACTTTAAGTCTTGTAAATGTCCAAACTTGAGCAATGCTGTAATAAAATAGCCAAATTTGCAGTAAACTATAACAGTAGAATACACCATTGCCTACCAATGGTTAGAACTACCTTATCACCTACCTCTTTCTCAGCTAACAGCAATTCACAGACTTCTCAATAAGCCAGAAAATTGACCCACTCTTATCATCTTAATACAATACTACTCACCAACAGAATTTTGCCATCTAGAGAAAAATCACCAATCACTACAAATAAATAATCACATACCGCAGGTTACTCATATATTATATTCAAATAGAGTCACTAAACTACGGAACCACATCCCACTACCACTGAAATCCATTCAGAATGAAAACTTGCTTAAAACACAACAAAAGCTTCACCTATCAGCTCAATGGATCTGCTTCTGTATGTCTCAAAGATAGAGGTCACAGTTATCTTCAGCTTGCTATATCATTAATCGGTTTCTCTTCATTTCAGAATTCTATACCACACAACCAATCCTCACCAATACATCAATAGTTTTTCTAGCATCTCCTGGCTGTACACATTATTTTGTGACACTGCTCACCCTCCACATCGATACTTCTATTATAAACCTTATGATAGCCACATGTATAACTACCTCATCTGTTACCTATAATATTAACATTTTCTGCCCTACCTTGTTTCTTCCCTCAAGTCAGTTTCCTTGAATTTCTAATTACTAATCACATGATCTGTTATCTGTCTGACAAACCTACTAATCCACCTCTTCATATATGCAATGTTCAACACCTACTAATGCACTCATCTTTAAACTATAATAGCTGTCTTTATTTCATATGAATGTAATCTCATTAGCAAATTACTGTGTAATTGTTAATGTGTGTAATTTAATGTCTGTTCGTGTATATAACTAAATGACTATTCAGAAATGTTTGCAATACAAGAAATAAATAAAATAAAATAGATAACTAAATAAATAAAATATATTGCAGCTTTTCACCCTGGGCCTCTGCTGGAAAGGGATTTTTAACAAACCCAAATGGCAAAACCGGTAAACAAAAGCAAAATAAGTAAAATAAAATAAAATAAAATAATTCATAAAACATACTGTATTTCACAGACTATGGCAGCTGGCACAAGCATGAAACTATGTGCATTCAACAGCAGACTATTTGCAACAAAACTACAGACACAATCATGGATTGTTATGCAGATGTGCAGTACTATAGAGTAAGACTGCCACATGACATGCTCTACAGCTCAGCTTATCACAACAACATAATGGTTATCCACCTTGCACAAATTCCCATTCTTTAACTTCATTAACGTGCAAACAAACTGCAGATGACAACCGCAGATAGTATCTTCATGTGTGCATTCATACCCCAGCTCTGCCTAACCACAATCTGTCATGCAGTAGATCACACATAAAAAACAGATGTCACTGATGTCCACGTGACAAGCAGGAGTGATGAGGAGGTACAAATCTTCATGAATTATCCCTCCTTATGACAATGGTGTAGCTGTCACAGTGTTCCTCTGTCACTGCTACATATAAGAACTTTTCACTGTAATAGCAGACGTGCAGTTAATGTTGCACTATCTATGCTGTATATTTTAATACAATATACTGAAGATGCATGCCATTGATTCTAAAGGGGTGGACAAAGATGTATGTTTTACTGGCACATATTCCTCTCCAGTGAAATAATCTCTTGGCAATGGTCAAAAAAATTATTACGTACATCCAGTCTGTTACTACTGACATAGATATCCTGGATGCTACACATTATTAAGGCATGCTCATATGTGCAATGATCATACTTCAGTCATGATACTTATAACTATGTGTTATATCAATATTGGTCATAGCCTCATGTCAGGAAAATGCTACTTTTGTAGTCTATGTGCAATCCATATGATGACATCTGAAGGTAAGACATCTGCATGGACCATGCAAGTGCAGGTTCCTTTGGATTAATGAAGCAAACTGCTGCTATGGGCATGCTCAGGGTTAACAGTACACAGCCCATTTACAGGAGAGTACACTCTGAGAATCCAGATAACCATTCTAATCCCCATGCTTATTATACAACAAAAATAAATTTCATTTGCTCTAGCTGTATGGTTATATTAATGCAATACATAATATTACTTGCTCTTTCATTACTCTTAGATACTCCATAATGAAACTTATTACTCTTTTCAAACATTTGAATTCTTAGTTGTGATGGAATAATTACTTTTTCCTCCTTTGAAGAGCAAACCTTAGATACATAAATGTTCTCTTCAAAAGTATAACGCAGATGAAATAAAGGATGTAGTGTTTCACATTCTGTGGTCAACATAAAATTATGACTTTTTTAATAGCCATATTTCTGTGTCTTCCATGGTAGCTGTCTTTAATTCAAGTACTTTCTCAGAAGTTACTGGAATGTGTGTCCCAGTACACAAAACATCTAGATTATACTCAAGTATCTCTTACTTGCACTTGTCTAAATAAGTTCTCATCTCATTATCTGTCTGCCTGGTTTGTATTGAACTTTCCCATCATATTTCTGAAATATCGGAAAAGTTTTTTTTTCTTTATCGTTCTGGTGCTTTGTTTAAAGACTTTCTGAAGATGATTTTCTAAAGATTATGAGCTTTCTATAGTATGATATGTCTTCCATGCACATCAGTGGGATACTGTGAGATTCAAAAAGGCTAAGATAGATGTAGAAGCTTTATATCAGATGGTTTCCATATAATGCTAAGCTTTTCTGATTCAGAAACTGCTCTTCCTCTGTGCCCCTCCCCCCGTGACTCTGGTGCTGAGAGTGGTCTCACAGTTGAAGCTGAATGCTAATGCAGCAGTCCAGTGACTAACTAGCTATTTTTGCTTCCTTGGACATGCCCATAGCATCCAATTTGCTTGACTGAGTAAAAATCACTCTGGTAATTAAAACTGCACTCTCTGAAAAAGGAGTGAATGCTGTTAAAAGACCATTGTTAATTGTAGTACTTACAGAGCTATTAAAAGACCAGTCACTTTTTCACTGCTATTGAAGTTCTCATAGAGCTGTTAAAAGACCATTATCACATTTTACTGCTATTGGAGTACTCACAGAGCATCTCAGTCTTTCTAAGCCAAGTATGTATGTGCGTGGGTGCATAATGACATGTTTATAGAGGCATGGATGAGGCTGTGATGTGTGTGTGTGTGTGTGTGTGTGTGTGTGTGTGTGTGTGTGTGTGTGTGTGTGTGTGTGTGTGTGTGTGTGTGTGTGCGTGTGTGTTCTTATGCACTTAGGAGGGTGATTTGCTAATATGATGTATAGGGTGCTATGGAGAACTCTTTAGTGTTCAAGTCTATCATTGCAGTATTTGATTCAGAGACATGGTAATGAGCCACTCATAAGGCCTTTCTCAGTTCTGCTTCTCAATGTTTCTGAATAGGAATTTCTTTTCTTTATGGTAATTGACATATCTGAGTTGAACAATTAGCATTGATGGAAATAATTTATTAAAATCACAGGGATAATTACGGACTTTTTTGACATATAAAAATATAGCTAAGATTTCTTTCTTATTCTGAGCATTAGTGATCTCCACAGCTCTCAACGCTCTTGACATATAGGTTCATAGGTTCATAGATGTCATCAAAAGTGTTGAACTTGAGAGTCATCAAAAATGTTGAACTTACCTCTGCAGTAACACTGCTTCAAATTCTTTCAGGCTTTGATCCACTCGACTCATTGCAGGTAATATTACATCACAAAATTTAATTTCTAATGGAAAGCAGTTTTACAGGGGATACAAGTGCAAGGTGCGTGGGACACCAAGGGCAGATGCAAGCATGTAAATATAAAAGGCATGCTTGCCTTGACCAAGGCACTCAACTCTCTGAATCATATTTGGTCCCCTGGATCTCTTCAAGTTGTTACAGTCAATACCACAGTCATGTGGTACATCAACAAGCAAAGGGGAAACAGCTTGTACACCCTTTGCAGGCTAGCTATGTTAGCTTGGGATTTAGCTTCAAAGCACAGTTTCACTCTGCGGGTATCCTAAATTCCATCAAAGAAAATTTTTTGGCAGACAAAAGTTCAGCAGGACAAGAGCAGAGCATCACATATGGAAACTAGATCAATTGCCTTTGAAGACTAGACCTATCTGTAGGGAGTTCTTCAAGTAGGCCTATTTGCCTCTTCTCAGAACAATCAACTGGCAAGATTGTGCTTCAGAACTCCATGGAAGAAGGCCTAGAAAACAGGTGTGTTTTCCTTCCCTTAGACAGGAATGTTTCTGTGTACTTTTTGACCTGTTCCACTGATATCCATGGTACTTCTGAAGATTCAGAAGAAATCCCCCATGATAATTGTAGTGATTCTCTTCTGGCCAAGGCAACTGTGGTTCTCACTCTTTTTGAAATGGCCATGGGAATTATCACAAGCTTCCTCACAACATGGATCTACTCACACAAGATCAGGGGTATACCAGGATCCAATCAACTTCAACTGACTGCCTGGATAATAGGATCTTATTTCCCTTTAGCTGCCTATTTACTGATGATGTGTTGCAGTTACCAATGGAGGAACGAAAGCCTGCTACTAGATAGTCATATATTAGCAAATGGAAAAGGTCTTCTAGTTGTTGCCAATTATATAACCATCATCCATCCACGTCTAGTGTTTTTCTGGTTTTACAATATTTGTGTGAGTTACTATCCTATGACCTTTCTTATTCCTTAATCAAGGTTCATTTGCCAGCCAGTCTGGTATGTTGAGCCAATGGATCCCCCCTCATTCAAGGCATTCTCATGTCAAAATGTTTTTGAAAGGAATATTGCATAAGTGGCCTCCAAGAAAAACATTAACAAAAGATGGCGCAGCAACTGTGAAATCATACTATCACACTGCTGTGAGAACTTAGAGTTCCTGTCCATTAAATGTAGACCATTTTATTTGCACAGGGAGCTGAATGGGGTCACTGTAACATTGATGTGTATCCCACCTAGTGCTAATACCAGTGAGGCTCTAAATAAACTATGCAATTACATGGGTGAGCCGCAGAACAAATATCCTGACTTTGTACACATGGCAGCTGGTGACATTAATAAAGCAGATCTGAAAGAAGTACTCCCACACTACCATCAGTATGTGGATATTCCTACAACGGGTGACAATATCCCTGGACAAGGTGTACATAAACTTAAAAAAAGCATATAAGGCAGTGCAACTTACACAAATGGGAAACTCTGACCATTAAACACCTTCTTGCTATCGCCAGCTTACAAACCTGCACAAGAAAGAGAGAAATCCACAAAGAAACAAATCAGGGTATGACCCAAGGGGTATACCAAAACACGAACGTCACTGAACAAAGTAACAGCCAGACTGTGTTGATTGAATTTGTTTAATCAATTCTGGTACCCCGGCCTTCACCTTCTCATGGAATAAATCTAATACACAATACAGTCACTTATAAATCATCCCGAAACATTTGCATGAATAATTTGTTTCAGTAATATGTTCCTCATATGAACATGGACTGAATAATTTTTCTAGCACTAACTCTAACACAGGTGAGAATTTTTGTATAGTAAATTTATCGGATTTTGTTATATCAGATAACATTAAAAATGTGTTATGCACGGGCACTAAATTTGTGCCAACGAGGTTCCCTTCTTTGGCAGACATAATTTTAGAAGCCAAAGGATTTTGTAGGAAGCTGCACTTGAGAGCGTTTTTTGCCAACAGGCCTGAAATTTGTGATGATAACCATGATAGTTCTGTATTAGATAGCTCATTAATGAATATGTCTCTTCATGAAAATGAAATCATTGATATTCAAATGGAAGAAGATGAATGTTTTTTGTGTACATCTGGTTTTGAATATAATACAGGATATGGAAAGTTTGATGTTCCCAAAGTTCCCTATCGAAGCAATTTTGTTTCACCGAAAGTCAATATGGCGATTAATGTTTTTGAAAGAACATTGTTCAAGCAAATAGAGATTGAATATAGGAAATATAGAATGGGCAAAAAATTATATAATTTGAACAAATGTGAATGGTTGGCCCTGAAGAGTTTGAGGGGGTTAAACAGCCAGTATGTATTTACCCAATCTGACAAGGGAGGAAACTGGGTTATCTTGCCCAGGGAGAAATACAACTCTATAGCTTTAGGGTTGTTAGTGGAAAATAATACATTCACATGTTTGACCTCAAACCCTATAAAGGAATTCAATCCAATGTTGCTAGAACTATTGGAAAGAGGTGAGCGCCTGGGTTTTTTTTACATCAATGGATGTCAGGAAGTTATATATCAAAAATCCAAAAAATGCTAGGTTTTTCATTATTCCAAAATTGCATAAGGACTTGTGGAACCCACCAGGTCATCCTATTGTATCTGGCAGGGGCGCCTATTTACAAAATATAGGGATCTTTTTGGATTCAGTGTTAAAAGGTTATCTATCTAGGGTTCCTGCTCATGTGAAAAACACCAGGGAAGTTAGCCTGGATGTAGGGGGAACTGGTTGGGAACATGATTTTTATTGGGCTAGTGTAGATGTTAAATCATTGTACACTAGCATCAACAAAGTATGGGGGCTTGAAGCTGTTGGCAAAATGTTGGGGGAAGGACCACGGACTTGTTATATCATTAGTCTTTTGGAATTTTGTTTAACACACAATTGTTTTGAGTTTGAGGGCAGATATTTCCTACAAAAAGAGGGTACAGCAATGGGGGCCCCGTATGCGCTCTCTTACACAATTTTATTCATGGCCCATTTTGAAAATGTATTTATTTATCCAAAGAATTTTTTCCAGAACAAAGTCGTGAAATATAAAAGATTTATTGATGACCTCTTGTTTCTTTGCAGGGGGGACCCATGCGATTTTGAGGAATTTATTCTGGGAATAAAAGATAATCCATGTGGCCTGGATTTTACTTATAATATAGGCAGGCACAGGATTCAGTTTTTGGATATAGAATTTTACGTAGGATCTGACAATAAAGTGCAATACAAGCCTTTTCACAAGGTTACAGCAGCTAATAATGTTTTGCATGCATCTAGCATGCATAGTATCCATCTAAAAAATTCCCTTCCATTAGGAGAGTTTAAACGAATTGCGACAAATACCTCGGAAATGGACAGGATGAGCATTGAATTTATTAAAATTAAGACAAAACTCAATGCAAGAGGTTATTCCAATAGTATAATTAAGGAAGCTAGAGAGTATGCTGAACATGAATTAGGAATGAGGGGATCAAATAAAAAAAGGCTTGTACATAAAACAACTTATTTGGAGGAAACTAGGGACCAGTTTTTGAGTATTAGAGGGAATGCATATGAGGACAGTATATTTTTTGTTAATAAATTCTCAGATTTTTCTAGTATTTTAAGGAAAGTAGTATTGTCACTGTGGCCTATCATTGTTGGAGATGATAAGGTAGGAAAATTGTTTCCCAACACAGTAACATTTTCCTATGGTAGATTTCAAAACGAAGGAAATATTAAACACTAGAAGCAAGGTAACAATGAATAGAAAGGTAGGGACTTACCAGTGTGGGAGATGCAAGGTTTGTGCTAGAGTTAGAAATTTAGATGGAACAAGAATTAACAATGTGAGATATAATGCTTTGGAATTCTTCAATTGCAACTCTTCTGGGGTGGTTTATATCATAGGGTGCAATTGTGCAACCCAGAAATGGTATATTGGACAAACCAGAAGGAGAGTCAAGCTTAGAATTCTCGAGCATTTGGGAGACATCAGAAATAGGAGGTTTGAAAGTCCGGTGGCCAGTCATTTTTGTGAATAGCACAGGGGATTTTCCGATGGGCTAGTTTTTTGTGTTTTAGGTAAACCAAATGATGTGGGTGACAACAATTCAGGTTTTCATAATAGGTTGTTGGAAATGGAATCTAGATTTATTATAAATTATAATACTCTTTTTCCAAATGGGATGAATTTAGAAATATAAAGTTATAAAATCATAAAATTATAAAATTATAAATTTTGTATAACAACAATATTTTATTTTATTTATGAAATCATTCTACTTATGAAATGGTTTATTTGGGATATGCTCAATAATGTATGTTGTTTAAAAAAGTTTTAGGGAAAGTAGTTGTGGCTTTAAGAAGTAAAATATTTAATTGTTTTATTGAAACAAATTATTCATGCAAATGTTTCGGGATGATTTATAAGTGACTGTATTGTGTATTAGATTTATTCCATGAGAAGGCGAAGGCCGAGGTACCAGAATTGATTAAACGAATTCAATCAACACAGTCTGGCTCTTACTTTGTTCAGCGACGTTGGTGTTTTGGTATATGTTTCATTTTTTCGATTGTTTAACTTATGACCCAAGGGGTCTATGGAGGCCCTCCAAGACTGCTTTGACAGAACCAACTGGGATATGTTCAAGGGGGCAGCCACAGTGAATCAGCATCTAAACATTGATGAATACACTGAGGTAGTGATGGCATACATTTCAAACTGTGTTGATGGGATAACAAATACCAAGAGTATCACTATTAGATCTAACCAGAAGCAATGGCTCACCCCTAAGGTATATGAACTTCTGAAGGAGAGAAACACAGCTTACAGGGTGAAGGACAAAGCGGCCCTAAGTATAGCAAGAGGTAATCTGAGGAGGGATATAAAGGAGGCTATGAGGGAGTATGGCAGAAAGGTGCAGAACCACTTTGAAGACATGAAGGATTCAAGGAAACTATGGCAAGGCATACAGGAGATCACTGACTACAAAATCAGGTCAGCACAGTGTGTGGACAGCATCAAATTTCATGATAGTTTGAACATCTTCTTTGGTAGATTTGAGGAAAGAAACAACAGGTTGGCAGTAAAGCTACCCACTGATGAGAAGGCTGTAGTACTCAGCCTCAGCAAAGAGGAAGCAAGAAGAAAGCTAAGGAGAGTGAACCCCAGGAAGGCTGCTGGCCCAGACAACATACTAGGCAAGGTGTTAAAAGGCTGTGCTGATCAACTATGCACAGTGCTCAAGGAAATATTTAACACCTTTCTTGCCATAGGAAAGTACCCTCATGCTACAAGGAAACTAACATCATCCCACAACCTAAGAAAATTACTCCCTCCAGCTCAAATTACTACAGACCAGTCACTCTGACAGATGCACCTGAAGCTGTTAAAGACTGGGGGGGGGGGGGGGGGGGCAAAGGGTGACAGGGGGACTTAGTGATCTAAAAAGGGCATTTTTTTAAAACTATTTTCTACCACAACATAGGTTCACTTGGAGGACATTTTAAGCTTAGCCAATTTCCATTTTGGTGCTTAAATTAACATTTCCTGATTGGTCTTACCTATCTCATGGCTGATAATTGTATATTAGCCCTAGTGAGAATAAATGTGATCACACATTGATAATTTGAGGGGACCCATGTAAGGGATACAGCATTTAGAAACTGCCTCAATCCATTAGTGGCACGAGGGGTAATCCTGGACTACATTTTCTATTACCCATTCTTAGCTCCATGTGGCATTTGAATATAGACAGGGATGAGCTTTGTTTTACTTGAATGGATAGTCTGTTCTGCATATATATACATCTCTCCACAACATTCAGTTTAGATACCTGGACTGAGTATTTTTGATGCCATTTGGCTTGCTGATGTTCAGTAGGTCCATCTGTATTAAGTCAGAGGATCCCTTGTATGCCAGACACATAACCTCTAAGCACTCTGTAGGATAGTGAGTATAGTGATAAATCTTTGAGGTGGTCCATGCAAGACTTACTGTTTAGGACTTGTATCCTTTTAGTAAGGTATCTCTGTGGGTATTCCAATTGTTGCATGGGTCTGGACAGATACATGCTAAAGTGGGCATTATACAAAATGATTGACCTAATGAGGGCTTTGTAAAGGGGGACAATAACATCTCTAGATCTAGTCACAATCAATTTGTTAACATCTCTAGATCTAGTCACAGTCAATTTGCTTATAAGCTGTGCAATATAGAAAGCCTTTCTTATGACTCTGGGCACATGTTGATCAAAAGTTAGGTCACTGTACACACAAGTTCCCAAATGCCAAACAACTGGGTCAGTTCTCAGGGAGCATTGTCAATTTGGCAGTTCCCTGGAGTAGATGACTTCCCAAAGGATACAATAATGTATTTCTTGGAGTTTAGTTTCAATTCATGATTCCGGCACCAGTTATTGTTTGGGACAAAACTTCCTGCATGATGGTTAAGTCATTTGGGGATTCAATAACTACTCCTAGCTTGCAGTCATCTCAAACGTAGTCAGCCAAAGCCCTTTGGTATTTCCTTTTACTTTTGAGATGTATATGCCAAACAGAAAAAGTCTCAGCACCAAATCCTGGGGGACACCATCGGTGACTGGTCTCTTCCCCTATTTTGATCTCCTGCATCCTATGAGCAAGCTTACATGTATATGTTCTTTGATTCACCTTCCTGATTGTATTAAATTGTATTCCTTGTATAATACAGCACCACTTGTTAGAATGTGTTTTAAATTTATAGTTTGGAACAGTCTTCTAATGAGCAATGAAACACAATGCTTGAACCAATAATGACAAAACTACCCTCTTCAGAAAATTTCAACCATAAAAGGCCACTCAAACTTATGTCATTACAATCCACCAATATCAGTAAATATGCAAAATGTCTGCAGAAGTAAGTCATCTAAATAATTCCACATTAAAGGGATCTGCAACTAATGAAGAGGTTGCTGCTAGCAAACAACTTTATATTTCATTGTTTCGTCTACAAATAAAATGCCTGTTGCTCTTCATAGGTTCATAGGTTCATAGGTTCATACTAGACTATCTGCCCTGGGGCAATTATAAGCCTAGCCCGATTCTGTATGGCTTACGCCACCCCTTGATTTGAGTATACTGTGCCCTTTTTAAGGTTTAGTTTACTGTGCCTCTGTCTAATAGTGACACGGGAGTAATCCCTGGGACAAACCTACGATCCCCCATCCACTTATCGAGATTCTTCTTGAAGAGATTCAGTGAGGTGCTCTGCCTCACATGAACTGGAATTCTATTCCAGAGCGAAGGGAGCCTCTGGGTTATGAACCTGTCCCTCCAGCAAGTTCTATTTATTTCTGTGCTGAGGTTCAAGTCCCTCGAGCATGTGGCTCTAAGGGATTTAGATTTACTGAGGTGGAGCATGTCCATTAATTCTGGATTTGACATAGCTTTGTATGTCAGGCATAGATCGCCTCAAGTAGGCGGTATGCAACTGAGTAGAGCTGGAGTTTTTAACCGAGCAGCATATGGCATCTGTTTGAGACCCTTGATCCTCTTGGTGAGATACTTTTGGGGTCTTTCTAATTGCTGCAGGTGTCGGGTAAGGTACATCCCAAAAGGGGCATTGTATTCTATGATGGGCCTGATGAGGGATGAATAAAGGGGCATGATTACCTCTCTTGATCTAGATGTGAAACTCTTCGTGATGAGGTGGGCTATGTAGAAGGTCTTTCTAACCACTTTGGTAATGTGGTTTTCAAAGGAGAGATTGCTATCAACTTGGGTCCCCAGGTCCCTAATAACTTTCTCTGTACTTAATGGGTTTCCACCTATGTGGTAATTTGTGGGCACATTGTTTTTGCCAAAGGGTATGACTATACATTTTTTGGCATTTAGCTTTAAACCATGGCACTGGCACCAGTTATCTGTCTCTGTGAGACCTTTTTGAAGGATGTTTGTGTCAGCTGGAGAGTTGATTATGGTGCCCAGTTTGCAGTCATCTGCGAACTTGGTGAGCCATAGTCCTCCCACGTTTGTCTGTACCTCGGAAAAGTATATACTGAACAAGAGTGGTCCCAGGACAGAACCCTGTGGGATGCCACTTGTGACCGGTTTCGAGTCTGACATGGCTCCAGCAACTCTCACTCTGTGGGTTCTGTCTTTGAGCCAGTTTGGAACCCATCTTGTAACATAGGGGTTTATATTTAAGCTGGATAGCTTATCTATGATGCCCGAGTGGGGTATTGTGTCAAATGCCTTTGCAAGGTCCAGATAGGCTGTGTGGACTACCTTCCCTTCATCTATGGCTTTGGTGACTGTTTCAAAGAAGTCAACCAGGTTCAAAAGGCAGGATCTGCCCTTGACAAAGCCGAACTGGGTAGGATCTAGTGTCTGTAGGTCCCCAATGTCTTTGTTTATGAGCTCCATGATGATCCTCTCCATAGCCTTGCAGACTAAGCTAGTCAGGCTTATGGGGCGATAGTTTCCAGGGTCCGTAGAGGCTCCACCTTTGTGGAGTGGGACCACTGTTGCTGTACGCCATTCTGTGGGCACATATCCTGTAGTGAGGCTGAGATTGTATAGCTGTTTTATTTGAGGGATTAGTTCCTCTTGTAGTTCATGTAGGACGCAACCTGGGACGCCATCTTGTCCCATGGAAGCAGTGTTTTATGCTTTGGAGAGGGCAGCCTTCACCTGAGCATCTGAGATGTTTGGGAGGCAGCCCTCTGCCGGGATAGATACTTGCTCTTTTGGGGGTTTGCACTGAACCTGTCTGCCAGGATATTGGCGATGTCTGTGGGTCCAGTGTATGTTTTGTCGTTTAGAATCAATTCAGTACAAGTCTGGGAGTTGCACCCCAGGTTTCTAACATAACTGAAAAAGCCTTATGATTGTCTTTGGTGTCCTGTGCAATTTTTCTCTCGAAGCTGGCCTTGGAGGATTTTATGAGGGATCGTAATTTTTGCTAGTACTGATCAGAGATGCCTTCCCTATTAGGGATTTTGCTCTATCATGTAGTAGCTTCCTCCTTCTGTTGTACAGTTTATTTATGGCAGGGGTCCACCAGACTGGATGCCTGCCTTTGGATGATTGGGTCTTGGTTTTGTTTGGGATAGCATGATCCATGCATTCCTGGAGATGTCCGTAGAATGCATTTATATAGGATTCTGCAGTTTGGGCTGTAGTTTCCACTGGCCCTGGGGCCTTGAAGGATTCCACTTTGGTTTTGAGAAGTGAGAAGTTCGCTTTTGAGAAGTTTTTCACTATGGTTTTCTGGGCTGGTGGTGGGGTTGGGATGTGGACATCCAGTGAAATTAATTTATGGTCTGATCTTACCAATGAGGGATATACTTCTGGTGTGGAGCTTAGAGTCCCCATGTTGGTAATGATCAGGTCTAGTATGTTGTCCCCTCTTGTGGAATTGGTGACTAGTTGTTCCATAGCATTTGAGTTTATAATTTCCAGGAATCTTTGGGCTAAGGTGCTGGGGCTTGAGTAGTGCTCCCAGTCAATGTTTGGGTAGTTGAAGTCCCCCAATATAATGGTGTTCGGAGAGATCTTCATGTTCTCCAATGTTTTCAGGAAGGCCGAATGGGATTCCTGATTTTGAGAGGGTGGTCTGTAGGATGCTATAAACTGAAAAGCAGTCTTGCTCACTGTTAGTTGCACATGGATGGTCTCCGATACTTTGTTCAATGCCACTAACCTGGAGGTGTGGATATCCTTGATAAATATGGAAACTCCTCCTCCTTTTGTGGTTCGGTCCGGGTTTTGGGGCCGAAAAGCATGATATGAGGTATATCCTGGTAGTGCTGGGGTGCTCTCTGGAGCCTTGAACCAGGTTTCTGTCACTGCACTGATATTGATGTTCTCCATACTGAGGAGAGCTTCGAGTGCATGCATCTTGAGGTTAAGACTTCTGGCGTTTAGCAGCATTTCCCTTAGTTTCTTGTTCCTTGTGCTGTCTATGGGGGTGGGTTTGACTTTTGAGCCTTGCCTAAAAAAGGCACTATGGGGGTGGCAAGAGCCTTTGCCAATATCCAAAAGCCCAGTTGTGACAGGTGCAAGCTGTCCCTATCGAAGCAACGTGGCTTGTCGAGCATGTCATCCCAGGCTGACAGACACTGGATCCCCTTTGAATGACACCAAAATTTTAGCCAATTGTTAAAATCGATCATTTTGTCTTTGTACTGTGGCATCATTCTAGGTGAGGGTAAGATGCTGCTCAAGGTCAGGGTCATACCAGCCTGGGCTACATGATCAGAGAGCTCCTCTATGTCTCTTTTCATGTAGTCCAGGGAGGTACGTCTCAGGTCATTCACACCAGCATGTACAATGACTGAGTCATATTTGTATTTGCTTTGGAGTGACCTGAGTGCTTGCGTTATGTGTCGGATCCTAGCACCCGACAGGCAGCTCACTGTGACCTTCTCTTTATTCAGCCTGGTGAGCAGGACATCAGTGTGTCTGACAATAGAGTCACCTATAACAAAAGTATCAGGTGTGTTATTCAGCCTTAAGGGCTGTGGCTGCTTGGCACACTGACTTTGTGGGTTATGTGTTGTGTGTGGTTTGTTTTGAGGTAGCGTTTGCTTGGATGTCTGCTTTGGAGGTCTCTGTTGCTTAGGTAGATTTTTATTTAGAGCCTCCGAGTATGTTTTTGTGTATTTATGTGTTTGGTTCGCTGATGTGGTGGGACTATGTGATACTGGAATTGTGTTGTGTGAAGTTACCTTCTCCTCCTGACTGGTTACACCAGTTTTGAGATGAGAGAGCTCAGCCTCCAGTTTGGCTAAATTGTTGCATCTCTCACATATATTTGAACCTGTTTGGAGGAGGAGAGGGTTGTCCGTGTACATGAGACAGTTGTAACATTGCCTCAAAATTCCCAGATTCACCAGCTGGACTGGAGAGGAAACCATTGACTGACCTTTGGACATGCTAGAGTAATAGGGAAACTGAATTTAAGATGGACCAATAGAGGACAGGGTAATCGTAGAGAGTATAAGAGTAAGTAGTGCTTATGGTTTAATAGTGCTAACGTGTAGGATTACTTAATTGGACCAGTGAAGGGCCTTAGAATGAGAATATGGTGTTTAAATTGAGAGATAGAGCAGTTCTAAGGGAAAAAGTGAAGAGCAGACTTTGTGGAGCCAGGAATAGTTTAAACCCAATTAGGCGGCCCTGCCCGCTGTTGAGCTATGCTCAAAAACGCGCAAAACCGCGCAAAAGAGGGTTGGGAGGGTGGCCTAATGGTTAATAATGTGTGTTTTAACACACAACACAAGGGGTTTGAGTTCTCACAAAGGATAAATTGTGGCTTAAAAAATGGCTTGCAAAGGCAGTTAGCCTAGTACTAATCTATGAACCTATGAATCTATCTATTAAGAGAGGAAGATGAAGGAGTTTTGGAATTGACCCAAAATGGCCAATAAAACTACAGTTTCAAGTCAGTAACCACTCCCACAGGGGCAGGCAGGCTGCTCAATGTTTTTCACTGCCACTGATCAACAGAGAGACTTTCCTTTAGCCCAAGCAAAAAATGGCCTCACAGAAACTTACAGTTCAAGAACAGCAAGCCTGTAACTGAACTTTTTTAAATCTCAGAAAAGCAAGATTTTTTTTGTTTTTTTGTTTTTTCAGAGATAGCAGAGGTTAACAAGTATCAACAAGTTATAACAGTGCAGTAAATGACCCCACACAAGAGTTCTAGGCCAAAGACAGATAAAATGCAAGTTTTGAGAAAAAAACGATTTTAAAAATAAGTGCAAACAGGAAATTCAGTAAACAGCTCTAGGTTGTGCTCTAAATACAGTTACTAATGCAGAAATCAAATTTAACAAGTCAGAAAATGCTCAAAATAGGCGGCTATGCAGAAAAACTTAGCAAATAAACAGAGGAAAAATACTTAAAGTCTCAAAAGTGGCTCCTTTCTTCTCTCAGCGTTTTCTCCTCTTGGTGGGTGCTTCACCAACAGCCAACAAGCCTGAAAAGACGCCAAAACCACGAGGAAGAATAAATTGCCTATTCTACATTAAAAAATGATAAGCTAGTAATTTTGCAATGGGGAATGGATGGAAAACTGATAACGGGTTCATAGTTACTAAGTAACTTCTCCAAAGGAGGACAGTCATAGGACTGCAGCGTCCGCTCCCATTAAAGTACAACACAGTACAGTATCAGCTTCCCCTGAAGCTCTGAGCCCCTTGTAAAATCCACTTGATAATCAACTAAATCTCTCAGCTTCGTAGTACAAGAAATCTGGAGAAAGCCAAAATGTATTTGGGGGCAACGGCCCAAAACCAGGGGCACATTTTAAAGATTGCTTGTATAATCTTAGAAAGTTGCTAAAATAAAGTGTTTTATGTTACCATGTATTTCCTGAAAGACAGGAAGACTGAAACTTAAACAGCTATCATTATTTAATGAATTCAGTTCTCACTGATTTGCCAAAAAATCACACATTTTAAGAGGAACAGACCAAAAGTATGAGCCAAATATTCTGTGTAAATCTGGACTCAACTCCCTGAATCACAAGTGGTGGTATGGGTAGAGAATTCAGGCTCTTGTTTGAGCCTGAGTAACACTAACCACCAGGTATACCTAACTGGGGGCATATTACACACACACACACACACACACACACACACACACACACACACACACACACACACACACACACACACACACACACACACACACACACACACACACACACACACACACACACACACACACACACACACACACATGCGGGAGCAGCATAACTCCTGCAAATAAAAGAACAAAACTCTCCTTACCGGCATGACTCTGGTAGCACCAATGGAGCAGTGGCAGCATAACTCCTGTAACACAGTGCAATAAGAGAACAAGAACAGCTAGTTTAACTTCACCACATGAATCCACATTAGCGTGAAAACTCCACTTCATTAATTTTTCCCAACAGGTCTTGCAGCTGTAAAGCCCCCCTCCCCCTGGCTGTATGGTTCCACCACCCATTCACTCTGACATCCACTGTTATGAAATGCTTCGAGCAGCTGATCAAAAAGCATCTTTCATCATGCCTACCTCTCGATTTTGACCCTCTGCAGTTTGTATACCGAGCTAACTGATCCATGACTGATGCCATGTCAGCAGCACTACACATATACCTTGAGCATTTAGAGGGCAAAGACAACTATGTGAGGATGCTGTTCATAGACTTCAGCTCTGCATTTAATATGGTGGTACCAATGCAGCTGATAGAAAAACTGGCACATTTAGGAATCAGAAACATCTCTGTAACTGGATCCTGGACTTCCTGATTGAGAGACTACAGAGAGTGTTTTCAGGTAAGAACACATAAAAGTGCATCACAATTAACACCTGGGTTCCACAGGGATGTGTTCTCAAGCCCACTGTTATTCAGTATCCAAACCCATGACTGTTTCATTAATCACAAGTCTGACCATATCATCAAGTTTGCTGATGATACCACAGTCGTGGGGCTGATCACAAATGAGGATGGAAGAGACTACAGAGAGGAGGTGGCATCTCTGATCATTTGGTGATAGGGGATCAACATTGACCTGAATGTACGTAAGACCAAAGAGATTATCATTGACTTCGGGAAAAGGATCAATGGTGAGAATGTGGAAATGTGGTCTCATGGTCAGGAAACACCAATCAACTGGTCAGGAAAGCGCACCAATGCCTCCACTTTTTAAGAAGGCTGAAAAAAAGCTAAGCTTCCTCCTCATATTCTGTTCACCTTCTTTAGAGGTGCAATAGAGACCATCCTCACCTGCAACTTCACAGTGTGGTTTGGAAGCTGCACAGTTACAGAAAGGAAGATGTTACAAAGAGTGGTGAGGGTTGCAGAGAAGGTAACAGGTGCCAGTCTTCCATTGATACAACATCTTTAGTCTGCAAGAAGCATCCAAAAGGGCATCAAAATAATGCAGGACAACACACATCCTGCATATGGACTGCTTAAGGATCTGGCATTGGCCAGAGATATCGCAGCATCTGCTGCAGGACTACAATATTCAGTAATGGTTTCTACCTGCAGCAATTAGACTTCTGAACTCAGGCCCTAGTCCCAGGGGTCTGAACATGTAATGTCAATTTTTATTTATTTGCACAATATATACTTATATATTCCAAGTAAGTGCAATGTTTATTTGTGCAATATATACTTACATATATTCCAAGTAAGTGCAATATTTATTTATTATATCCATAGTCAGTATTATTTAACTCATTCATGTGCAATATTAAACAAATAATTTAGGCATTTCAATCTGTAGTGTGTTTTGTTTTACTTTAAATAGGGTAGTTAATTTAACTCATGGAGGGTTTATGAGTGTTGGTAAAATGTCTCTGCTCTTTCTTATGTGTATTGGAAGTAGTATTGTATTTGTTAGTTATGTTTATTCCTGCACTTGTATGTGTTGTTTGATTTTTCTTTGTAATCTCAAGAACTGAGCTGATGCATGAAATTTCATTTAGGCTACACGTGTGTAGTTCTAAATGACAATAAAGTTTACTTTGACTTGACTTTCACTTTGACTTTGATTAGCAAAACTTGAAAGAGAAGCTGGTTTTAGTTGCTGCCATTTCAAGAGAAAGACTGGCATAAGCTGGGCATGCTTCTTGAAGGCATGTTTTATTTTGATAAGGCTATGCTCAATGTTTCACAGATAGGACACTTGCTGTTAGAGTGGGGAAATCAACATCCAGCAAGAGGTCAGTCGCCAGTGGAGTACCACAGGGCTCAGTGCTGGGCACCTTCTTGTTTGGGATATACTTCTCAGATGTCATGGCAAATGTAGATGTCCTATGGCTGACCAAGTTTGCTGATGACTGCAAGTTAAGAGGCAATCATTGACTCCCCGAATGATGTTGATATTGTACAGAAAGATTTCATGCCACAGCCTCAAACTAAATGTGAAGAAGTGAATAATAATACCCTTTGGGAAATCAAATACCACTGCAAATTACAACATTGATAGCATCCCCATAATAGTGGACCTAATGGTGAGAGATCTGGGTACTTAGATAAATAGTAATCTGGACTTTGACCACTACATATCCATGGTGGTGGGGAAATAAGGTAATCCTTCTGTGTAGCTCACCCTATATGTAAGGGCATGGCATATGTTCATAGGTAGGTATTAGGCTATCGCCCCCAAGGGCCTATGTAAGCCTAGCCAACAAGGTTCCCTGGCTTACGCCACCTAATTTCCTGTGCCCTTGTTGAGCAGAGCCACATAGATCCCTGGGGTGTATTTCCTATTTCCCATCCACTCATCAAGATTTTTCTTGAAGAGTGCTAATGAGGAACTTTGCATGATATAGATGGGTAGCTTGTTCCAGAGTATAGGAAGTCTCTTGGACAGGAATCTATCCCTCCAGCATGTCCTGTTTATTGTGATGACAAGGTTTAGGTCCCTAGAGCATGTACTCAGAGGGATTGGGATTTCTTTAGGTGTAACATGTCCAACAGCTATAGGTTTAACATAGCTTTATATGTTAGGCAGATATCTCCTCGGAGTAGGTGATATGCTACAGAATAAAGCTGGAATTTTTTGAGACAGTCAGTGTAGGGCATCTGTTTGAGGCCAGTAATCCTCTTTGTGAGGTACTGCTGTGGCCTTTCCAGCTGCTGCAAATGTCTAGTCAGGTACATTCCAAAAGGGGTGTTGTACTCTATAATAGGTCTAATGAGTGCCAAGTAGAGAGGAACAATGACCTCATTTTTCCTGGATGAGAACGCTTGTGTGATGAGGTGTGCCACATAGAAGGATTTCCTGACTACTGTGGCAATGTGATTATCAAAGGAGAGACTACTGTCCACCTGGGTCCCAAGGTCTCTTATCACACATTCGGCGTTACGTAGACTGGCGACCATCCAGACCTAAGGATGTCATAGTAATCAAGTATAATGCACCTTTTGGCATGCACTTCACCAGGCACCTGCTGGAGCATCCTCGGAGATTTCTCGCAAAAATGTACAGGGTAGAACCTACTGTTATACAATGTTAAGCACCGGACAATGCAGTGGTGCAGCGGTAGCATTGTCACCTCATAGCAAGAGGTTCTTCAGTTTGATTCTCGGCTGGGGTGTCTTCTGTTGGGAGTCTGCATGTCCTTCCTGCATTCATGTGGTTTCCTCTGGGTGTTCCAGTTTCCTCCCACATTACAAAGACATGTGTCGAGAGCATTTTTCCCAGGCTTCCTCTGAAAATTGGCGTTGTTCCAAGTTGGCCTCTCACAGTAAACAAATGTTAAAAAAAACAAAACAAAAACTGTCATATGTCGATCAGTTAAAAGCCCTATCCCTGATTTCAATTTCCTACAAATTACTGAGGGGGTCATCTGTACCTGACCTACAAGGCAGTCTCTGACCCAGCCCTGATGGAAATATTGCATATTCACAACACTAACTATATGAGGGCTACCTGCTCCAAAGATCTAAACCTGATCTCTGACATGAATAGATAATGCTGGGGAGACATATATGTGCCCCAAAGATTGTCCCTCCTCTTGAATAGGCTTCCTGTTCACATGAAGCAGAGGCCTTCCATGACCATCTTCAAGCATAGTCTGAAATAATGAATAGGAAATTGTAAATTCACTCCTGGAGTAGCATTCCGTGTCCCTTATGGACAGAGGCAGTCTGTAAAATTAGTCACTATCCAGGTCTCTTGAACTTTGTTTTCTTTCACCTATGGATAGAAAATTGGATAAAATCTGGGTAAAACTGGTTAGGCCTGTAAGGACTCTTGAGACATTTTCTATTAATCTCCTATGACCCTATGACCTTCATGAGTTCTGTGTTAGCATGTGCAACTTTTGAGAAGTTTAGCATGGTGATACAGGGAATGCAGATGCTGCGAGTGCCAGAACATAAAGATGTTCATTTGTTGGACGATATTTTTGGTTGGAGGTGGTAAAGAAGGGGTGGAAAGATGTACAAGAGATTTTTTGACTTGTGCAGGGTGTGATATCCCTGCACTGGCCCATTAACTAAGGAGTCTCAATCCTCACCACTGGCAACAGTGGGGAACATACCCAATGGGAGGATGACAAGTACACACACAGTAAAGTGCAATTTCCCTTAAGAGCACACAGAGATCACAGTCAGTATGGGGCTGGTTTCTCCCTCTTTCTCCAGATGCCCAATAAGACTCCTCACTGGCGCAGCTATAAGGTTGACATCTCAGCTGAATGACCAAGTCAAGACCTCCAGCATCCTCTCTGTCCAACCAGTGCTTCGTGTCCCTGCGCAAGTAGCTAACAAACACACTTTGAGATTTGATTTATATACAAACACACACACACCTGGAAAAGGCTGGCATAGGTTTACTAGCTATGCCCCCTTCTGCCCAGACTATAAGGTAGTTCCAGCTGCCACCAGCCAACTCTTTATCAGCTACATAAGGCCTTTAAAAAAGTGTGTCCAATCCTACAGTGTAATGTTACTTTATCCAAATGGTAGTTTTGAAAAAGGGCCAGGCTATTAGGAGTGGCCTGTACAGTGTCAACAAATACATATGCCAGTACCCTAAGAGCTTAAATATGTCTCACAAATATCAGCTACAAAGATAGGTTTAAATATATTTAATAATACATAATAAAAGAGCAAGACAATACTCAGTACACAAATGTGGTTACTTCAGAGTTCAAAATTACAGGAAATATTTTAAAACAGCATTGCAGGACAGTCTCAAATAAATACAGAAAATATCTAAACTAATCTTTACTATATTCCTGTCTATATCTAAAAGAGATACTATGCTCTAAGTCTTACTTACAGACAGACAAGTACAGATGATGACAATGAGTGGATGCTCTTGCTAGGTCCAAGACAAAATACAAAATGCACAGTCTCTCTCTGAGACAGTTCCCAAATTAATATCAAACATTACTGCTGGGATAGCTTGGATGACATCACTTTTTGACACCTGATTTCAGTTCCCAGGCTAAACAGAAACTTAACAGAATTTAACATCCCTGTGTGAGAAATATATATCTCTGAGATCTTTGCAGATTTTGGAAGCCATAAAACAATAAACCACTTACAAAACAATGCAGAAGGCACCCTAGTTCTAGGCATCCTGTCTCCTTGCTGCATAGAAACTAACTTGTATAGCACAATCGTGAAACACATTAATTTTAACTTATTTTCTTGAAGTTTTGCAAGTTAGCTCTGTATGTTCCAGTTTCTATTATTAAAACATGCATTTGCACAGGTATATAGTTTATATACATTTCTGTTCTTTTCTAGTAGGTTACATTGTGGACACATCTTTGAAACTCAGTAGTGTACAAACCCTGTTCAACACACACTTCTGTACCAGTAATTTAATATACACATACATATTTCTGTATAAATCATATCAATATTCACAAATGACATAGAATTATTTACAAAATTCCAGGTAGCTGGGCCTGCAGTGTGACACCCCCCCAAAAAAAAAACTCACACTAGTTTTTCAAATGACCATTGAGAAATGTTGCTTGAGAGGGTTGAGACTATCTGGGAGTACTTTACTCCATTCCCTGTCTGCAATTCCTGTTCACATGTTGGGGTCCACACTACCTTATCTGGCCTGGTTTACCTTGTCAAGTCTGTCACGGGAGCAACTATGATACTATAATTGGGGACAAACTTTCTGTAGTACCCCGCTGCCTCTAAGAATGCCCTCACTTGCTTTTTGGTAACAGGGGAAGGCCGTGCCTGAATGGCTTCCACTTTGGCAGGGTCTGGTCTGATCTTGCCACTGCCCGGTCTATGTCCCAGGTAGGAGGCCTTTGCCATACCCACCTGACATTTGCTGGGCTTAATGGTCAACCCTGCACTCTGTAGTTCTCCCAGCACCTCCCTGACATGCTGAAGGTGCTCTTGCCAGGAATAGCTGTAGATGGCTATATCATCTAGGTAAGCAGGGGCAAAATCTCTGCTCCTGCTAGGATACAATCTACCAGCCTCTGGAAAGTCACTGGGGCATTTTTCTTCCCAAAGGGCATCTTTGCGAACTCATTCAAGACAAATGGAGCCACAAAGGCTGACCTATCTCTAACACTGGGAGTCAAGGGCACCTATCAGTAACCCTTGGTAAGATCAATGGTGGTAAGATACAAAACCCCACCCAGCTGCTGTAGGGCTTCGTCCTAGGCATGCGGTAATCATCTGACTCTGTGTGACTATTTAATTTCTTGTAATCCATACAGAACCTGGTGCTGCCATCCTTCTTTGGTACCAGCACCACTGGGGAGGCTCAGGGACTGCTGGACTCCTGAATTACCCCGAGTTCCAACATTTCCTGTATCGACTCCCTCAAAGTCTGTTTGACTCTCTCAGGCACCCTATAAGGGTCCTGCTTAACATGCCTCTGGCGTGCTGTATCCACATGGTGCTGCACCAGGTGGGTGCACCCTTGTTTCCCAGTGAACATGTCCCCAAACTCCTGTAATACTGCTTGGATTTCTTGAACCTGGGTAGGAGATAACTGCTGGAACATTGCTACCCCTTCCACTGAGGTTTCAGTCTGAGCCTCACTGAGGAGATCATTCAACAGATCCCCCTCAGACTCCTCCTGCCATCCACTGCAAATACTTAGCACAAGAGTCTCCCTATCATGGTAAGGTTTCATCATGTTAACATGGTACAATTTGTGCCCCTGCCTCCTGCCTAGCAATTCTATCATGTAGGTAACATCACTGACCTTCCTTACCACCTTGTAGGGTCCCTCCCAAGCTTCTTGCAGCTTGTTGTGTCTGACAAGAATGTGAACCATTACCTGCTGCCCTACAGTATACTCTCTAGCTTGAACATTCCTGTCATACCAGACCTTTTCTGCTGTTGGGCTTCTGCCAGGTTCTCCTGGGCCAAGCCCATGAGTTTCCTGAACCTTGTCCTGAGGTTTAGGACATATGCCACAACAGACTCCTTGTGGGATTCACACTCACCCTCCCACTCATCTCGAATCAAATCTACAGGTCCCCTCACCCTATGCCCATACAGTAACTCAAAGGGGAAAAAACTGTGGATTCCTGGGGTACATTTCTGTAAGCAAATATTTGTCCCACTCCCTCTTAAACTGATCTGCAAAAGCCTGTAGCATGGACTTGAGTGTAGAGCTTAACCTCTCAACAAGACCATTAGTCTTGGGATAGTAGGGGGTGGTCTTTAGGTGGTTCACCCCACAGTGCTTTCACAGACAAGCTAGCAGGTCTGACATGAAATTGGCACCTCTGTCAGTCAGTATTTCTTTTGGAAAATCTACCCTGCTGAAAATTTCTAATAAAGTATTTGCTACCTTTTCTGCTTCAATGGAGGACAGAGCCACCACCTCAGGGCATCTGGTAGCATAATCTACTACCATTAGGATATACTTTTTCTCTGTGGTACTGGGGGCACTCAGAGTCCCCACAATATCCATAGCTACCCTCCGAAATGGCTCCTCTGTCACAGGCAAAGGCATCAAAGGAGCTTTCACCTTGTCTCCTGCCTTGCCTACATTTTGGAACTGCTCAGAGGTCTGCTCACAGGTCCTGCTGTACCCTGTTACATCTATGGAAATCTCAGAACAATAAAAGTTCTGCATAATACTTCTCTTTGTATGTTTTATGCCCATATGACCTGCAAAGAGAATATCATGGGCTATGGCTAGAAGTGCCAGATGGTAGGCTCTGGGCACTACCAACTGCTGTATTCTCTCACCCTCTAGCCCTCCCTCAAGGTCCACTCTCTATACAGTAACCCTTTGTCCCAGTATACAGATTCCCCTTTCCCTTGAAAATCATGTGCCTCACTAGCTACCTCCCTCAGACCTTGTAATGTAGGGTCTGAGAGCTGAGCCTGTCTCAACTCTCTCTTTGTAAGCCTTCCCAGCTCCCCTTCCAAAGGAAGTTGGGTATTGTCTGACAGCAGTGCCTCACTGTCAGCTTGGGTACTACTACTCATCTCTGCCCTTGCAGTCAATCTGTCCAAGGTTACATCAGTACTCACAAGCAGCTGTGGCTCACCTTCAGTCTCACAGCTACAGGGTAGCTCCCTCCCTGAAGTAACCACATCACCAGTCCTGGCTGCAAGTGTGCAGTCTGTCTGGGTCTCCCCCAGGCTACCAGACCCACATGCTTGTAATGCATTATCAAAATCATTTCCTATCACAGGGATATTCTCAAACCCTCCTACTTGCTGACTTCCTTTTCCACCCTCCCAGTCAAGGTGAACCCTAGCCAAAGGTATTTGGAATGGGGTCCCTCTGACTGGAGTAGACTGCCCAGGCAAGTAGTGCTCCTCTGTAACCATTGCAGGCCTCACAATGGTTAGGTCAGAAGCTGTGTCTCTCTTAGCAGTGGCCTCATCATTCCCATCCACTAAGATAGGATATAACCTCTTGTGGTAGTTCGGTATCCTTGTTGTCTCGAGACAACTAATTGCTGGCATTTTTATCATTCCCACTTACTGGATCTCCCACCTTTTTTTCTCCACCTTGCCACCATGGGCAACTATATGCTACATGGCCCCACGGTTTGCATTTAAAACATTTAACCCTTTGTCCTAAATGTGTACCTGGACTAATGGCTTCAATTGCAACTGACAGAGTCTGTTGGGGCAGTCTGTGCAGCCCACCATGGGTTCCCTTAGCCCTATGAGCAACATTGGGTGTCCTTTTCTTGTTCAGTGATGCCCTGCTTGCTAGGTATAGGTCTCCCCTCTTCTCCAGCTCATTTGCAGTATTTCATTGTCTATCAGCTAACCAGATTCTCATGTCCTCAGGCAAAGTGCTAAGGGCTTTTTCCCTCACAGCAAGGTCTGCCAACCCTTCAAAAGTGGTGACCTGATATTCACTCACCCACCTATGAAAATAAGTGCTTAGTTCAGCAACATATTCACACACACTTTCATCGGTCTTGTGTATTTGCTCATGAAACTTTTTTCTATAAGCTTCAGGTGTTAACTTAAAAGTATTTTATAATAAACAAATTTTGACTATATTGTCATTTAGGAAATCAGTATCACATAATTTAGAAATTGCAGTTACAACTTTACCATGGATTAAAGGGGGTCAGGAGTGGTACCCAGAGCACTTGGTCAACATTATACTGTTCACATACCCTCTCAAACATATGAATGAAAGTATCAAAATTTTCCCCCTCTGTAAATTGTGGAAGAAATTTACTGACCTTTTTTGCTTCTGGGGTTGAGTTACACCATTCTCCATTACCTCCATGACTCTGTCGAAGAGTCAGCATCTCCTTTTCATGTTGCCTCTGACTCTCATTCTCCTCAGCTTCCAGGTGTTGCAGTTTCTTATTTTCTCCAGCCTGCAGACATTGCAGTTACTCATTTGCCTCAGTCTCCTATGTCTAGTCCCTGTCCTGCATCTATTTCCAAACACTTGGCCTCCAGCTCAAGTCTCTTTAACTCCAGATGCATTTTTAAGTCCTCTGTGGAAAGGTTGAACTGTGAATTTTCTGAGAGCTGCTCTCCTGATCACTGGTCTGCAATGCAGCTGTGCCCAGAGCTGCAATAATTTCTGTTGTAGTCAGGTTAGCATGTACCAGTCCTTTAGCCTGGCACATCTCAGCCAACTGGCTCATTGTCAGCTTGCCATACACCTCTGCTGACATGCTTGCCTGCTCTCCCTGACTAACTAAACTAAAAAAAAAAGATTAAAACAATTTTAATGTGAAACTTTGAATGTTCACTGTGTGGCTGATTGAGAGTACAAACACCTTCAGTGACCACTGTGCACAGGTTACAGGAATTCAATATCCACACCACTAGAAGCCAATTAATATGTGATGTGGCTATCTCACCACTGTCAACTTATTAATATGTGATGTGGATATCCGACAACTGCCAACCAAGTAATATCCAATGCCCCTGCACTGGCCCAGTAATCAAGGAGCCCCAATCTTCACCACTGGCAAAAGTGGGAGATGTACATAATGGGAGGATGACAAGTACACACACAGTAAAGTGCAGTTTCCTTAAGAGCACACAGAGATCACAGTCAGTCTGGGGCTGGATTCTCCCTCTATCTCCAGATCTCCAGTAAGACTCCCCACTGGCACAGCTATAGGGTTGAGATCTCAGCCAAGTGGCTAAGCCAAAACCTCCAGCACCCTCCCTGTCCAATCAGTGTTTTGTGTCCCTGCCCAAGTAGCTGCCACACATGCACTTTGAGACTTGATTTATGTAAACACACACACACACACACACACACACACACACACACACACACACACACACACACACACACACACACACACACACACACACACCTGGTAAAGGCTGGCACAGTTTTACAAGCTATGCCCCCTTCTGCCCAGACTATAAGGTAGTTCCAGCTAACACCAGCCAACTCTTTATCAGCTACTTAAGACCCTTAAAAAAGGGTGTCCAATTTTACAGTGTAATGTTACTATATCCAAATGTTAGTTTTGACGAAGCACCAGGCTATTAGGAGTGGCCAGTACAGCTTCACCAAATACATATGCCAGTTCTCTAAGAGTTTAAATATGTCTCACAAATATCAGCCACAAAGATAGGTTTAAATATTTTTAATAATAAATAACAAAAGAACAAGACAATACTCAGTACACAAATGTGGTTACTTCAGAGTTCAAAATCACAGGAAATATTTTAAAACAACATTGCAGGACAGTCTCAAATAATTACAGAAAACATCTAAACTAATCTTTACTATATTACTATCTATGTCTAAAAGAGATACTATGCCCTAAGTCTTACTTACAGTCAGGCAAGTGCAGATGATGATGATGAGTGGATGTTCTTGCTAGGTCCAAGACAAAATACGAAATGCAGTCTCTCTTTGTCTTGCTTTGTCAGCTGACTTCAGTTCCCAGACTAAACAAAAACTTAACAGAATGTAACATCCATGTGTGAGAAATACATATCTCTCAAATCTTTGCAAATCTTTGAAGTCATAAAACAATACAACACATATAAAACAATGCAGAAAGCACCCTAGTTCTAGACATCCTGTCTCCTTGTTGCATTGAAATGAACTTTTATAGCACAATTGTGAAACACCTTAATTTCAACTTATTTTCTTGAAGTTTTGAAAGTTAGCTCTGTATGTTCCAGTTTCTACTATTAGAACATAAATTGCACAGGTATATAGTTTATATACATTTCTGTTCTTTTCCAGTACGGTACACTGTGGACACATCCTTGAAGCTCAGTACTGTACAAACTCTGTTCAACACACACTTCTGTACAAGTAGTTTAATATACACATAACATATAGTTCTGTGTAAATCATGTCAATATTCACAAATGACATAGAATTTTTACACAATTCCAGAAAGCTGGGCTGGCAGCATGACACAGGGACCTAGGAATACCTTTGGCTCAGGATAAACAGGAGTCCACAGCAAAGGAGCTAACATTTTGGGAGTATTAGTGGATACTGCATATGGGAGAGTTAATTTACTACTGGACAAGTTAGATAAGTTAAAGTATAAAACTGGGGAGTGTTTGCATGTTTCTAAAGTCTGAGTGAAGGAGAATCTGAATCTGAAGCTCCTTGGGATTTTAAACACAATAGATACAGAAGGGACAATCTGCAGTCAGTTTCAAACCTTTTGAGAAGGGATAAGAAAATAAATCAGAGGGTGAGGGTTACTAGGGTGATCAGGGAAGATATATTGATATGGAATGATTTCTTGGATCACTTTACTGATTTAACCATGTCACAGAAAGTTTGGATTTTCTCAGATGATTTGCAATTGTCTACTAATAGTGGGAGGCTTAGGGACTTTAGTAGGAAATGGTTTGCTGCACCTTAGTCTGACTACTTGTCAGGTAAGTTGAGGCAAGATATTACATCTTTAAAGTTAATGCCCATTTGGAAGCAATGGGGGGTTGGCAGAAGGAATTGGTTAATAGGTAGCTTTTCATTCAGACAATATGGTAGTGGTACAAGCGTTGTGTAACAAGTGTCCAAGGTCATATGGGCTCCAGATCTTTCTGAAAAAGTTGGCTTTATAGTGTCTTAGGACTGACATATTACTGGTAAGCTCAATACCTTATACAATAGCTTGTCTTGCTTTTGCTTTCATAGATACCAGCCTGTCATGCCAGATGCAGAAGTGCAGCCATCGGCAGTTCCATTAGAGGTTTGAAGAATTTGTAAGCCTTAGCAGGGTTGTTAGTGCAACTAGGAAACTTTATAGGTCAGTGTTGTCAGTTTTCTCTCATTTGCGGCATGTTTGTCAGTGAAAGTAAGAGTTTTGTCCATAACAGTGTTAGCAACGTATATTGCTTCTAGTGAGTTTAGTTAGACAGTGAGAAGGATTATTTATTTATGTTTGTATGTATGTATGTAAGTATGTATGTATTTATTTGTGTTTTTTTTCCCCAGGGTAGAGCACTGATCTTCATGGGCCTTTTTCAGGGTCAGCCCAGGAACAGTCCCAGGGATTTAATAAACTAATTTCTCCATGCAGGAACAGTGCAGCCACTCCTGCATGGAATATGGCCGCCGAGCGATCCAGTAAATTATTGTTTGATGTACACGAGCCTGCCTACATTATTCCTGCACAGACACCACTGCATAATGCCAATTACCTCATTTTCTGGTGAAAACCATGCAAATGAGGTGAATTAGCAATTCAACAAGCAGGCAGGCATCCGTGCAAGAATAGCGTTAACTGCAGAAATGCATTCGGCTACTAGCTGAATGCATTTCTGCAAAAATGAAAATGGAGGCATGCCAGCTCCAAAAAAAAAGCATGTATTATAATCTTTAGGCATGCCAATGGCCAAATATATGGCTGTTTTCATGGAAAAGTGCTTCATTTTTATAAAAATAAAGTTTTTTTTGGGGGGAGCGATTTCAGCTTTTTAACATAGGGCAGCAGCGCGCAAAGGGGTCGTGACAAAAATAAAAAAAAAATATGAAAACCCAATTTTAAGTGAAATCTGCATTTTGCCATTATAGTCTATGGCATGCAGAATCAAAACAATACCAGGGAACAGTGGTTGTTAAGGGGAAAGGCTCTGGAGCAATGCAGTTACTATGGACTAAAGCAGTGGGGTATGCAAATGAGGGGAAATTTACTGAATCACAAAAATCTTCTAAGTGCCAAACTGCACCTAACCGTGTAGGCACTATAGCATGCTCATGTAAGCAGGACGAGCAACATACATGAAAAGGGGGTGTGTCATGCATGGTGTAAGCACATTGGAGCCCTATGGCGCACAGATAAACTTAGCTAAGCACAGCTATGCAAGGGTGTGTCTAAGGCTGTATTCGCTTATTCCATGAAATGAAGAGTATGTTCGCATCCAGGGAGGGCCATTTCTTTGTGTTTACATTAGCCAAACGTGTATGTGTGGTGCACACAGGGTCTAAAACAAACAAAACAAAAAAGGAAATAGCAGGACTGTTTACATTTGGGCACTGGGTTTGCGCGGCACGCCTTAAGGCTTAAAAACGGGAGGAAATGGGAAGGAAAAAAAAGGAAAATAGCAAAACGAGTGATTGGGTAATAGCAGGGGCTGAGTAGTAATTTGATCTTCTAACTCTTCTATCCTTAATGGTATATAAACCCTGTGTCTTGAGAAGGTTGTGCTTGTATTTATCAGGCTGTGGATAGTATTTCATTACTGAAACTAAGCGGAAATTCCTTAAGATTCGAAGAGCAGGATACATTATTTCTTACACTTATTTCACTGAACTGCACTTCTGAAATGCTTATAATTTTGCTATACAGTTGATCTACTATATTTTGCACTCTTATAAAGCTTTTTTTATTGTTTCACTGCATTTATGTACTGTTTTATACAGTTTAACTGTATTTTTCATTGCTAGATACTGTTTCATTACTCCAATTGCATATTTACTGAATTTCTTAACTGTAAACTGCTTTTTCATACTGAGAGTTGTATTTTCTGTTTGTGAGTGCTCTATCCAAGCTTTTCTGTGCATTTTTGATTTTTTGAGGTTTCTGTGTCTTACAGCTGGGAACTGTAATAGTGTGCATTACTATAATTGTCTGTTTACAGTTAAAAGTATTCTCTAGAGTCTGCTTGCTCCTTGATCTGTTTAAAACTTTCATTTAGTGGCTACGGCTAGGAACTGTAATTTTCTGCCGCCCACCCTCCCTAGTGTTGTGGTGTTCTTATACTTGGTGGCTTTGCAGTTGCCCACCCATACTGTATATTTGATCTGTGACACTCCTCCCAGTCTAGTGTCATTAGTTCATTCAATCTAATAGAGAACATTTGTGAAGGCCAACCCACTCAGATTCTTAACATTGAATTAACTTCCAGCTTTCTTCATTTCCACTTCACTGAAAAAAAAAAATTACTGAAAAAAAAAATTCGAAGCTTGCTTCCCCCCTTTCCTGTGGCAGGACTTGCCCATATACGGATTTGCTGTGTCCAGGACTGTTTGTGAGCTCCTGAGCCCCCCCCCCCCAACTTAACTAGGGTTAAACTATTCCTGGCGCCATAAAGTCTGCTCTTCAAATTTTCCCTTGCAACTAGCCAGCAATTTAGTTTTAGCACTCAAATCTGTTTCTTTGAGCTCTGCACTTGTTCAGAACTCGTAAGCACTAAATAAGCTACAAATTACTACAGCACTCAACTTTCCTCACTTGTCTAGAGGAAAACAGTTTTTAGTACTTAATAAATAAGCACCTATCCAGGCATGTCTAAAGGTCAGCTCCCAGAGTTTTCTCCTGTCTACGTGATGAATCTGGGCATCTTAGGACAATGCAGCAATTGGCTCATGTACACAGACAACCCTCTCCTCCTACCACCCAACACTACGACCTGTGAGAGATGCACTTATATAGCCAAACTGGAAGCAAAGCTGTCTTCACTGAAGACTGGACTAGACAGTCAAGAGGAGAAGATAAACACTTGCACCACACCACACTCATCACATAGTCCCTCAAAACCTACACCACCAAAACACACACACAGAAGCACAAAACATACACCTACATTCGTGGAGGCTCTCAGTAAAAATCTGCCCAAACAACCGAGACCTCCAAAGCAAAAATGCAAGCAGCCTCCATCCACCAACACAACTCAAATGACACATAGCCCACATACTCAGTGTGCACTCAACTACAGCCCATAAGGCATAATGTACCCAACACTCTAGTCATAGGTGACTCTATAGTCAGGCACACTGATGTTCCACTCACCAGGCTAAACAAGGAGAAAGTTACTGTCAGCTGCCTGTCAGGTGCCAGGATCCACCACATAATGCATGCACTCAGGGCACTCCACAATAAGTACAAATATGACTCTGTCATTGTCCATGTTGGTGTGAATGACCTGAGATGTACCTCCCTGGAATACATGAAAAGAGACATGGAGGAGATCTCCGATCTTGTAGCCCAGGCAGGTATGACCCTAACCCTGAGTAGCATCCTGCCATCACCCAGAATGATACCACAGTACAAGGACAAAATGATTGACTTAAACAATTGACTAAGATTCTGGTGTCATTCTAAGGGAATCCAGTATCTGTCTGCCTGGGATGACATGATCGACAGACCATGCTGCTTTGCCAGAGATGGCCTGCACCTGTCGCCCTGGGGATTCTGGATACTGGCAAAGGCTCTTGCCACCACCTATAGTGCCTTTTTTAGGCAAGGTTCAAATGAGAAATTCACCACCATAACAGGTACAAGCAAGCAAAATCTGAGGGTAATGCTACCCAATGCTAGAAGTCTAAACCTCAAAATGCACTCACTCGAGGCATTCCTTAAAATGGAGAACATCGACATCTGTGCAGTGACAGAGACCTGGTTCAAAGCTCCAGAGAGCACCCTGCATTACCAGGCTATAATTCATACCACACCTTTTGGCCACCAAACCTGGACCGAAACACTAAAGGTGGAGGCGTGTCCATATTCATTAAGGATATCCACACCTCCAAGCTAGTCGCTTAGCATAATGCATCCAAGATTATCCAAGTTCAACTAATTCTGGGAAAAACCGCAATCCAGATTGTAGCTTGCTACAGACTCCCCACCATCCCCAGGATTCCCACTCCTCTTTTCTTAACACACTGGAAAATATTAAGGTACAACCCAACACCCTAATAATGGGTGATTTCAACTACCCCACTATTAACTGGGAAAACTACTCGTGTACCAACTCTTTTGCTCAATGTTTTCTGGAAATCATAAATTCCAACGCCTTGGATCAACTTATCCACACCCCCACCAGGGGCAGCAATATCCTAGACTTGGTCATCACCAACATGGGTGACTGGAATTCCACACCAGAGGTCAGCTTCTTGTTGGTCAGATCCGACCACAAGCTAATCACCCTAGACATCCACATCCTGCTCCCACCCTCCCACCCAATTAGGAAAACAACCATAAAAAAATTTCTCCAAAGCCAACTTCATGCTTCTTAAGACAGAAGTGGCAAACTTCACAACACCCATGCAGATGGACAATAAAGGTACGACTGCTGAATCCTACACAAATGCACTTTATAAGCACTTACACAAGTGCGTGGATTGTGCTATCCCTAACAGAACCAAGATGCTATCCTCCAAAAAAAGGAAGCCAATCTGGTGGTCTTGCCATAAACAAACTCTACAACAGAAGAAAGAAACCGTTGTAAAAAAGAGTAAAATCCCATGACTGGAGGAACTCCCTGGTCAGCCTCAGTAAGAAGCTGAGATCCCTCATAAAATCCTCCAAAGCTAGTTATGAAAACAAAATCACCACTGATTCTAAAGACAACCACAAAGCATTCTATAGCTATGTCAGGAATCTCAATGGCAACACTCAGATCTGCTCTGAGTTACAGCACAATGGCACTAAATATACAGAACCAACTGATATTGCCAACATCCTGGCAGATAGATTCAGTGCTAACCTTACCCCCCCCTCTCATCCCCTTAAGAGCCCATCTTTATAATGGAAGAATGCAAAGTTCCTGTAATCATGGCTGCACAGGTAAAAACCTCACTTTCCAAAGCCAAGAACACAGCATCCATGGGACCTGGCAACATCCCAGGCTGCGTTCTACATGAACTACCGAATGAACTGGCACCCCACCTAAGCACCATGTTCAATCATAGCCTCACCTCAGGCTTTGTGCCCTTTGAATGGCGCACCATGACGGTTATCCCATTACACAAAGGGGGGGCCACAACAGACCCTGGGAACTACCACCCCATTAGCCTGACAAGCCTGGTCTGCAAGGCCATGGAACATATCATCATGGAACTCATAAACAAAGACATTGGAGATCTCCAAACTCTGGACCCCACACAGTTCGGGTTTGTAAAAGGCAGATCGTGTCTCCTAAACCTGATATACTTCTTTGAAGCAGTCACCAAAACCATAGATGAGGGTAAGGTGGTTCACACAGCCTATCTAGATCTCGCCAAGGCATTCAACACCATTCCCCCACTCTGGAATTATAGATAAACTCACTAAACTAGGTATAAATCCCTATGTCACAAGATGGGTTGCCAACTGGCTTACTGACAGAACCACACTGTGAAAGTAGCAGACTCCAAATCAGACTTCAGACCAGTGACAAGTGGAATACCACAGGGTTCAGTCCTGGGTCCTCTCCTGTTTGGTATCTACTTTTCTGAAGTACAGGCTAACATAGAAGGTCTTTGGCTAACTAATTTTGCAGATGACTGTAAACTGGGAGCCATAATTGAAACTCCTAACGATGTGGACATCCTACAAAACAGCCTCACTGAGACAGATGCCTGGTGTCAAAGCCATGGTCTCAAGCTCAATGCCAATAAGTGCATTGTCATCCCCTTTGGTAAAATCTCTGTACCCATGAACTACCACATAGGTGGTAGTCTACTTAACACCGAAAGTGTGATAATGGACCTTGGGACACAGGTAGACAGTAGTCTCTCCTTTGATAATCACATCACCACAGTGGTCAGGAAATCCTTCTATGTGGCACACCTCATCACAAAAGGTTGCTCATCCAGGAAAAAAAGAGGTCATTGTTCCCCTCTACTCATCCCTCATTAGTCCCATTATAGAGTACAATGCCCCTTTTGGTATGTACCTCACAAGACATCTAGAACAACTGGAAAGGTCACAAAAATACCTCACAAAGAGGATTACTGGCCTCAAACAGATGCCTTACACAGACCAACTAAAAAAACTCCAGCTTTGCTACGTTGCATATCGCCTGCTCAGAGGCGATCACTGCCTAACATACAAAACTATTGTCAAACCCAAAGCTGTTGGACATGCTCCACTTAAAGAAATCCCAATCCCTCCTAGCTACATGCTCTAGGGACCTAAACCTTGTCACCCCAACTACCTATGTCACACAGAGCTCCTCATTAGCACTCTTCAAGAAAAATCTTGATGATTGGATGGGTAATAGGAAATTCACCCCGGGGATCACTTCTGTGGTTCTGCTTGACAGAGGCACAGGAAAATAATTTTCTTGGGCGGCGAAAGCCAGGGTACCTTTTTGGCTAGGCTTGTATAGGTCCTAGGGCCAATAGCCTAGTACCTACCTCAGAACCTATGAATAAAAGCAATCAAGAACAAATTACATAGCTAGCAGGTGGAATGCATCATAGTCAGCCAATCATGCAGGTAGCATCTGCAGCACAGCAATATAAACTATGGAAACACCTTACAGTCTGTTTTTTCCCACAAACTTTGCACCATTGGTGTACACATGCATGGGAATTTTAACTGTAAAAATGTTAGGGACTGCCATTGCTTTGCTCCATCAGTATGTGCTAGAGGCTGAGGGGAGAGAGGAGGATAATTCTGACAACTGCCACAGACTGAGGAGGAGGTGAAGAGTGTTAAGACCCAGGGTAACTTACCAGGGGCTACATGATCTGGAGATAGTAGAGCACTACAGGGTGGACAGAGACATACTGCAGCAAATCACTGAGCTGTGCCGGCCTCAACTCAGAGCTAAAGCCAACAGAGGGGAACCCATCCCAGTGGATACCAAGGTATGTGTAGCCTTAAGAATTCTAGTTACAGGTACTTTCCAAAGACATACTGGGGACATCATGGGGGTCTTACAAGCATCTTCTTCCAAGGTACTCCACCAGTTCCTGGATGCCATGCTACCACATGCCGGTGAGCACATTTACTTCCCCAACACCTGTGAGGAGAGGACCAGCAATGTGCGTCTCTGCCACCATGTAGCAGAATACCCAAAGTTACTGGGTGCGATAGACTGTGTGCACATCCACATCAAAGCACCACTGGGTGAACATGGTAGGGTCTACATAAACTGCTAAGGCTTCACCTCCATCAACTGCCAGGTCATGTGCAATACTCAGGGCATTATCATGAATGTGTGCTGGCAGCTCTGGAAGCTATCATGACTCCCACATCTGGCATTCATCACAGCTGTACCAGGCATTTGCTAGTGGGGGCATCCCATATGGCCATCTGGTGGGGAATGCTGGCTACGGACTGGAGCCATGGATGATGACACCCATCAGAAATCCACATGCACCCACACAAGAATGCCATAATGAGGAACACGCACAAACCAAGATCATTATAGAGCATGTGTTTGGGATGCTCAAGTCATGGTTCTGCTGCCTTGACATATCTGGTGGAGCCTTGCAGTACTCTCCAGCCACATGTGCACACATGTTCATAGTATGTGCCATGCTACACAGTATGATCCTGTGGAAACAGCTGCAGCAGGAACAATACGGGGAAGGGCCACACAGCCCACCACCATTGCCAAGGTCCCCACAGGCACAGAGGAACTCAGAGGAGGAAGGCCCTGAGCCTGCTTCTGTAGGCAGATGGTGGCATGCCCATTATGCTCAGATCTTAGCAAAGAAGCAATGCATAGCACACAAACTGACACTGTAGGGAACCCAGGGACTTACACCTCTCTCTGACTCACACACACAGTAAAATGATGACACACACATCACATTACCTGTAACTTACCATGTATAGGCAGTATACTGTGTACATCTATCATAGGTGGCACACAGGCACCATCCTCACAACTGCTGCAGGCATAAGGGAAGTCAGTCTTCGTAATACTAAATAAATGGATTAGTATGTTTTGCTAGCAAATCTATGCTAATGATCCATGCATGCAAGGGAATGGGGTGGCCTACTGGGATAGCAGCACACAATGATCAGCTATGTGGGACACCAGGAAATGTCTGGCCAAAACTGGCCTCCACACACTATGCAGTAGTATCCAAGGTAGCAAATCCCACTCCAGTATATGTGTGGAGACAACTAACTGGGGGGTCATAGGTCACAGGCATGGATGTCAGTGTGAGGGTCCCATACCCTCCCCTCACACCTACACAGCAAGTCAGCAGTAGAAAACCAGATAGAAATGTCTGGTAAAGGCACACAAATGGTGGGAATGTTGAATTACCCCCTACAGACTCACACAGTGATAGCACAGCAGAACTCACAGTTCCAGTAAGACTATGAAGGGTAAGAAGTCTGAAACTCAAATATATGCCATACAATCTAACCTGTGCTCTTTACTGATATGCCTCTAGTCCCCAAGACAAGGCACAATAGTATGGTAAATGGAAACAAAATGTAAAGCAAATATCAATACAGTCTGTGCAAATGTGTACAGTTGACAGGTGTGCCCCCAATATACCACAGAAATTCAGTAACATGTATGTTTGCAGGGAAATAGCAGCATAGCACACATTGGCAGATCTATACCAATACACATGAAAACATGTTGCCTGTCCAGAATATGCAGAGGTAAATGAGCTATGTGTTGTTGTTGTGTCTTTTGGCTTTTTCCCAGTTAGGGGTCGCCACAGCGGAACTCCGGTCCGGTAATGATTGGCAGTTGATTTTTACGTGGCGAGTTACCAGCCCTGATGCACAACCTTCAATGAAGGTACTCCCATTCACGCATGTCTCCACACAGAAGACGCTCTAACTGAGAATCGAACCGGACAGTGTCTTACTGTGAGGCGACAATGCTACTGCAGCACCACCAATGAGCTATGTGTATGTGTGAGTAATACTGTTAGGATCTGGCCAGTGCATTCTCTTGGCAGTTGTCTTGTAGTGCTGTAGGTACAGTGCTGTCTTTGACAGGTCCATGTGCAGATAACTACAGTGCCAACTGTTATGCATGTCAGTGACACCCACTGATCTGCCACCGACATATCTTGAAGACCCAGTGCTATGTGGAATATACTACACATATAATGGACATCTTAAAGGATGCGTAGCTGAGGTGCCAAGGCTTTTGTGAAAATATAAGTACTTTTTGGTACTTTTGCCAGTGGTTATTCTCAATAATCCTTTTTTCTTATGTTTGCTTTTATATATAATGGATATGCCTGCACAGTAGAATGCACTCTGTATGCACACCCATAACTCCCAACCTCTGACAGCAAGATGTCAGGACAAGGGCAAAAATAAAAGTGGAACAAAGGCACAATGATAGGCATGTGTTGTAAATATCACCCTTACATACTGAGAAAGTTGATAGGGTGAGGGGTTTGCAGTAGTGGGAATTGGCTGAAGGTTGTATAGTCTGAAACAGTAATGCCTGGCATTATTTTGTAACATCAGTCTTCAATTATATGTAATTAACTTGACATAAAAACACAAGTTTATGTAGACAGGATGAAACCTCTAGACAAACACCTGGACAACCTGCCAAAAAATGTGCAGGTGAGAGGTATGGTCACACAAGGATATGACATCTCAGGTTAGAAAGATACCACACAAGCAGGAGATTCTCAGCCAGTATATCAACAAGTTGCTGGACTATTAACACAGTGTGTCACCACTCAACTGGCTGTAGCCACACCTCACAAATGGCCTTGTTGGGCAAGAATGTACATAGCTGTCCTCATAATGTTGGTCTATGCATCATACAACTAGTATTCCTCTGGTAAAGCACTGTGATGATCCGAGGATGTCTGGCACTAGGCAATGACACAATACATTGCAGTGTTAGACTACAGATATGTCAGAAAATGTCTGCTAAACAAACCCAGTACCCTGAGGAAAGTCCTGTGTACTCATGATAGGTATGGCTGTAGCACACAAAACCCTGGACTGAAGTACACCTATCTCTGGAATGGAATCTCACTCTAACTAAAGAAGGTCACACTGGGCATGCTCTTGCACGTAAAGAATCACAGGACATGTTGGAACCCACATCGGAATATATGACTGTATCGTGTATATATGTCTGTGCATATAGACAGCTATGTACACCTTAACTGTCCCCCCCCACACACACACACACATACACACACACACACATCAGACAGGATTACCCTCAGCTAGCTATAGGTGGCCCATATGTGATATATCTGTATCTGTTGCATGAGATATACACACACATATATATGGGCAACAGATAACATATGCCAAACATACACACACATAGATGTTGGGAAGTGAGAGACAGACAGTGATAGAGAGAGAGAGAGAGAGAGACACACACACACACACACACACACAGGGGGTCACAGACAGAGTAAGTCACACACACACAGATACCCTGAATGACATACAGTGATGTCCTGCTGTGGACAGTGGCATACTAGTTGTAAAACAGTTGCACATGCAAGCATAAAAGGTGAGCCCCATTGTGTAATAGTACTGAGGTTGGGTTTATAATATCAAATCACCTGCATGTGTGTGTGTGTGTGTGTGTGTGTGTGTGTGTGTGTGTGTGTGTGTGTGTGTGTGTGTGTGTGTGTGTGTGTGTGTGTGTGTGTGTGTGTGTATATCTGTAGGTCTAAGTATTAGGAGACTGTTCACACTCAATACACTTTACATGGTCTATGTCACAAGATCTGCTGCTGTCATTCACCTTAGAATTATCATTGGACACCTATTACCCCTATAAGCTCTGTAGCACGTGTGATAGCTGTATAACCCTATAGTACAAATAACTAGATAGGCAGGGGTTCTAATCTCAATACTGGCAACTCTGTGTGTGTGTGTGTGTGTGTGTGTGTGTGTGTGTGTGTGTGTGTGTGTGTGTGTGTGTGTGTGTGTGTGTGTGTGTGAGTGTGTGTTTGCAGGTAAAACAGTTTTAGGCCATTTCCACCCACAACATTTCCCAGTGCCCCACTTTCTTAGTCCTGCTGATGTCATTCCCCCTTATCAGACCCTTTTGCCAATTATCAGCCCAGTAAGCTCTGTAGCACATGTGATAACTGTGTGACACTATAATACAAATCAATAAATAGGCAGGGGTTCCACTCACAGATCTGGCAAATGTGGTGTGTGTATGTTTGTAAGAAGAAGTGTTTTGAAAAGTTTCCCTCCCAGTGCCCCACTTTAGCAGTCCTGCTGATGTCATCCCCCTTATCAGTGCCTTTGGCCAGTTGTTAGCCCAGTAAGCTCCATAGCACATGTGATAACTATGTGACGCTATAGTACAAATCACTAGATAGGCAGAGATTCTACTCTCAAATCCAGCAAATATGGGTTTCTATTATGTTGTCAAAACTATAAAACTTCGAACACTGCAAGATCAAACTTGTATGTTCAAAGTTTTATAATTTCAAACAACGTAAAAAAAAAATAAAACACAACACACAGAAACTAACTCTTGCAAGCAGGGGGGCAAGCCAACCTACTTCCCCCACACCCCCCACTCTTTAAATATACCAACTCTGAGATCGCACTACAGTGTGGTAAATGGAAATATTTCCTTTCTGCACTGTATTGCAATCTCGGAGTTGGTATATTTAAAGAGTGGGGGTTGTGGGGGGTGCAGGGGAACCTGCCCCCCTGCTTGCAAGACTTTATTTCTTTTCTTTTTTTCTTTTTTTTTTTTTACTTAATCGAAGTTTTGAAACTTCGAACATACGGTTACGACCTTATGTTGTTCGGGATTTCATGTGTGTGTGTGTGTGTGTGTGTGTGTGTGTGTGTATAAGTGTGTGTGTATGTAAGATGTATTTTGATAGGTTTCCCACCTAGTGCCCCACTTTAGCAGTCCGGCTGATGTCATTCCCCTTATCAGTGCCTTTGGCCAGTTGTCAGCCCAGTAAACTCCATGGCACACGTGATAACTGTGTGAAACTATAGAACAATTCACTAGGTAGGCAGGGATTCTACTCACTGATCTGGCAAATGTGTGTGAGGGTAAGTGTGTATGTTTGTAAGAAGAAGTATTTTGATAAGTTTCCCACCCAGTGCTCCACTTTGTCAGTCCTGTTGATGTCATTCCCCTTATCAGTGCCTTTAACCAGTTGTCATCCCCGTGGGTTCCATAGGGCATGTGATAACTGTGTGACACTATAGTACAAATCACTAGATAGGCAGGGATTCTACTCACTGATCTGGCAAATGTGTGTGAGGGTAAGTGTGTATGTTTGTAAGAAGAAGTATTTTGATAAGTTTCCCACCCAGTGCTCCACTTTAACAGGCCTGCTGATGTCATTCCCCTTATCAGCACATTTGGTCAGTTGTCAGCCCAGTAAGCTCCGTACCATGTGTGATAATTGCGTTAACACTATAGTACAAATCACTAGATAGGCAGGGGTTTTAATCTCAATGCTGGCAAGTGTGTGTATGAGAGAATCATACTGTGTGGGGGTGGTACCATTTTGAGTTGTGTACCACCTTGTACACTTCCCATCACCCTACTTTACAAGGCCTGCTGATGTCATTCACCTTAGAAGTACCTCGGGATAAAATGAATTCATATAAGCTCTGTGGCGCATCTGATGACTGCTTAACAATATAGTAGACATAACTAGATAGGTAGGGCGTCTAATCCCAATACTAGCAAGTGTGTTTGGGTGAGAATCATATGCTGTGTGGGTTATACCATTTTAACGTGTGTACCATCCCTGTCTGTTTACCACATCCCGATGGCATTACTTTATATAGCATGTTAATGGCATCTGCCTCACATGCAGCATGTTAAGCCATTGTACAGGCCAATCCAGTCATCTGTACAGATGTCTATGGAATATCTGGATGTTTGCAACCCATATGTGGTCTGTGTCCCCTAACAATGACCATGTATGTGATATTGCTGCCATATAGGTCACAGTTAGTGTACTGACACACATACTAGCATCAGATATCGTACCTGACTGAAACATCATGCTGATACAACGTCTGTTACCCTATCACTTGTCCAGGCTTGTAGGAGCAATAGATGACTCCAGTTGCTATTTCTGGTGGGTAATCTCACCATTCATGAAGGCATTACGTGTTGTAAGAGGTAGTGGGTTATAGCCCATGCATATAATCTATGTGGGGCATGTCATGTGTATGCAGCACTATAGTACATTGAAGTGGATATGTAGGTTTATGAATCTGTCCATTGCCAACTGTGTTTGTGTTACTTCATGCACATCCCTTGTGTCAGTCTTTACTGTGTGTATGCAAAGGATATACCATTTTGTCTTCATGTTCCACCCTGTGAACTCAGGAATACATACCACAAACCTGTCATACACATTGTCATGCATGCCCTCACCAACTGCATCAGGGTTGAGTGCATGGGAAAGAAATGGCAAGGGCAACAGGTGCTGACACGTGAATCTGATGTGGTCAATCTAATGGCTAAGCTGGTGAAGGACCTGCTGATAGTACTTCAGAAACTTGTTCCATATGTATGAGCCTGTGATACTACACAACACTGAGGTGACATGTCTGAAGGCTGCTTGTTTGTGACAAGGAGTATGTATGCCAGGTTACACTGTCTGACAACAGTGTCCATCACCCACTGTTGCATGCATACGCACCTGGTAAATGTACATATAAAGCTGTACATTGGCTATAAAACGGTTGGTGTATTTCCACTCTGCCATACTCCATGTTGGTAATGTCTGCAGAGCCACAGCCTGCAGACACACAAACACCTGGATCACAAACTACATTCAGTCAGTGGTACTAACAGCAATAATGCATCATGGCTAATAAGGTACATACATCTTTATGTGTACCCATAACAACTGCAAGCAGACAGCACCATACACAGTATTGCATAGCTACATAGCTACACTGTACTATAGAGTTGACATCCATGTGTGTGTATGTGGAGGGGTATCCTATAGATGGGCTGTGCAGAGGTGCTGTGTGTGTCTGGAGGTGACCTCCTGTAAAACAGATGTGTGTGTGTGTGTGTGTGTGTGTGTGTGTGTGTGTGTGTGTGTGTGTGTGTGTGTGTGTGTGTGTGTGTGTGTGTGTGTGCATGTATGCACACAGTCATGCCATGTGGCTGCTGTACACAGAGGTATGTTGGACAGCTGTGGACCTTATATGGCAGGGTGTCCAGTTCACCATCTCTGGCCACTGACATGTGAACTGGTCATGCCAGGAGTCTCACTGGCACCACCAGGCCCAAGGCCAGATGCAGCACTGCTTCCTGATGGCCTGCTCCATTGTGATGTGGACCGCAACCTGCTGGTGTCATAGCCGCTATGGGAGTGTGAAGGTGCATGGCCCCGTAGACTCTCAGCTGATGTTGGTGCTGACCTAGATGCATGTGGCCGACACCCATCTCCCACCATGTATTCTAGCACAGACATGCTATGGTCGAGGATTGCCAAGGTCTCAACCCACCATCTAATCATGACCTCAGTGTTTTGGCATGTGGCCTCAATAAGGTCACTTATGTCACCAGGTAAATCAGGAAGAGTTGCATTCACCACCCTGAGTATGTGACTGGTGTTCATTCACTACATGCCTGTGCATCCATGACAGCCAAAAACAGGCATCTGGTGACACCTGCTGTGGCACTTGCTACAGCGGCTTGATGAGCGGCATTACTCCAGAGAGCACCCCTGTCCATTTGCCTGTGTGGGACCTCGCCTGGAGTCTGGCTATGGACAGTGTCCACACTCACACCTGCCATAGTCACATTAGCCTGTTCCATGCCACCACCTGCCAATTGTCCATCGTCTGTGGCTGCTGTTGACTGGGCATATGTGGGCATTGTGTCTGTGTGTGGAGACATTGTGGATGACTGTGAGATGTCAACCAATGGCACAGATTCAGCCCATGACAACACCACCTGTGCCTGAATATGAACATCATCATTGCCAGAGTCTGCAGAGACACTGACATTAGATACTGAGCAGGAGAGAACGTGACCACCATGACTACCTGTGGGGGGAAGACAACATATGTAAATTAATACCTGTACTATACCATTTGCTGCTACACTTGCATGCACATGCACACATACATACAGGTGAGGTGACAGACAGGCATTACACGGACCTCACAATAGCCAACTGGTGACATTCACAACAGTCAAACCACTGCATACACTCCCTGGACAGGCCCACAGCATCATGCAGTGCAGCCCTTTCCACTTTCTGTTACAACTTATATACACCTCTGTAGTGTTAGTAGGTGATGGGCCTTCAAGTAGCACACACTGCACCCATGTACACATAAATGCTGTTCCCCTGTATAACACAGTGGCAATTCCTACAGAACATACCTCTCAACTGTGCAGTGTTTCTAAATGTCTACACATGTGGCTCATATTTCTGGTCTGTTTGTCATAAATCCTGTACTTGTCTGACACATTACTGGGATGATATGAGGACTGGTGTCACTATTTAATGACATATTTTGAGTCTCACACTTCAAAACCTGCAGCACATGTATGTTACAACAGACTGGTTACACTAACAACCTTCTAAGCTTACAGTGGATATTATAAGTGTAGACACCCCTGTTAACATGCCAGGAAAAATCATGCCACAGAAATCATGTGATAACATTTCCCACCTTTAATGTGACCTATAACCTGTGCAATCCAATTGAACAAACACATCAGTTAGAGGTAACATGTAGAAGTTGAAGTACGTACAATAGGCTGGTTGCATGACTGTGCACACCCTTAAACTAATACTTTGTTAAAGCACCTTTTGATTTCATAACAGCAGTCAGTCCTCTTGGGAAGGTGTGTATCAGCATGGCATATCTCGACTTAGCAATATTTGTACACTCCCACTTGCAGAAGTCCTCCGACTCTGTCATATTGTGAGGGCCTCACTTCTGCACAGGCCTTTTCAGGGCACCCCAGAGATTCTCTATTGGATGTATGTGTGGACTGTGGCTGGGCCATTCCAAAATGTTGACTGTCTTCTGATGAAGACATTCTTTTATGGATTTTGATGTATGGTATGGGTCAGTGTTGTGTGGAAAGGTGTAAGTCCTCTCCATCTACAGCTTTCTAGCAGACACACAACAATTTTGTGCCAGAAGGGACTGGTATTTTGAACTACGCCTAATCCCCTCCACCTTGGCTACAGGACCACTTCCAGCTTATGAACAGCAACCCCAAGGCAGGAAACTGCTGTCACCATGCTTCACCGTAGTGACAGTGTCTTTTTGGTGATGCACAGTGTTGTTCTTGTGCCAAACAAACCTTTTGGTATTGTGGCCAAGAAGTGAAACCTTGGTCTCATTACACCATAACACATTTCTCCACATGCTATTGGAGGACCTGATTTATTTTTCTTGAGTAAAATTTGCCAGACCTGGATGTTGCTCTGTGTGTGAGAAGGCTTCCATTTTCCAAACCTACACCATAGGCCATACATGTGGAGAATACAGGAGATTGTTGTCACATGTAGTACACAACTGTTACTTGGCAGTGATAACCTGCAACTCATGTAGTGTTGCTGTAGGTCTCCTGGCAGCCTCTCTGACCAGTTTTGGTCTTGTCTTTTCCACATATTTGGAGGGATGTCTAGCTCTTTGCAATGTCACCATTGCCCCATATTTCAACCACCATTTGATGACTGTCTTCACTATGTTCTATGGTATATGCAATGCTGTGGAAATGTGTGTGTACCCTTCTCTGGGCTGATACCTTTCACAAATGAGATGCCTTTGTTGCTTCATAAGCTGCATGCAAACTATGGCTGTTGCTGTAGCAGGCAACTGAGTAAATGTAGGATGATCCTGTTAGGACAGCTGACCGTTATTTGCTGTTAATCAAAGAGTCTCTGTAATTGATGGCAGGTGTGTACTCAAAAATACGTAATGCTGTAATAATATTGAAAGCTGCTTCAACACAGTATTATCTTCAGCCTGTGCACACGTATGCATCTATCGTCTTGTAAGTTTTTTATGTGACATAACTGTTCTCCTAACAGATTAATTTTTTTACAATTGAATTGTACAGGTTATAGGTCACAAGAAAGGATGGAATGGTTCGGAAATGTGTTATTGTATTCTCATATTTGTATTTCACAAATACCTGGCATTCTAACAGATGTGTGTACACCATTTATATGCACTGTATAACACTAATTTATAAAATATGTCCCTAGTTTTGGGCCTTCGTCCCCCCATTTTGTCAGTCTTTGACCAGATTTCTTGCAATGACAGGTTGTGATGTATGCTACAGATATGTGACATCTCCTGCAAATAGTCCCCTGTGAAGACCACTGTGATGCAATGCAGTTCACCCCACCACAAGTGAACATGCAGATATTGCTAAATAGCTGAGAGTAACAGTTGTGTGCATTGCCACATGCATGACCTTAACATGCCAGGGGTACTGGTGAGCCACAACAGGAAAATCCCATACTCACTGGCTTCAGGCTGCTGTCCCACATGCAGGCCAGAGGTACCTATGTAGTTTTTGGGGAGAGGTATTGTCAGCAGACTCACATTTGGCATTGGCACAAGATGAATGCTACGTGTCTGCACAGGTACAGTACAAGCTATGATAGTACACAATTTGCTGTAACTCACCATAGATGTGCACTTGTGTGCATTACTAAACCCCACTCACAAATGCAGTTTGAACTGACATATGCATCTAGATACTCTATTGAAAACAGTATGACTGTTACATGAATAAATTGATGTGCACTGTGGCCTTACCTGGATGCTCCACGCCTCTACCTCCATGACTGGTGTTTCATGTGTTGGGTGTTGTGTGGGGGCAGCCCCAAGTTTGGCAAGGAACTCCTCTGTTGCTGTAAGTGGGGCCTATGTGGCTGGACCCTCACCCATAGCAGTACTGTCCCTGTCCACGGCAACAGCCCTTTGCCAGACATGATGTATCAGGTCAGTTGCCCAGTGCCTGACCTGATCATATGTGCGGACAAGGTGCCCCAAGGTGTTCACTCTGTGAACAAAGCCATCCCACAGGGCAGTCTGATCCTGCAGATTTTGTTGGCTCTGGCCGAACAGCACTGCATGGTGCTGTATTTTTGTTTCAGTAATAGCTGCAGTCTCCTCTGCAGTGTATGCCGGCTGATGCTGCATGCCACCTGGAAGACATAAACAGTGAAACACATCACAAGACCTCAGACATTGCCCAGAGTTATTTACAGAGCCAGCACATCAATATTGCCTATCACTAGCCACCACTTACAACCACATCATACCCCTGTCATCTATTAGCACAGTATGAACCTGCATTGCACTCCTGGTCCTGATGTGTCATGTTCCCCCAATGAGGGCCAGTACATTGCATAAACCACCATTCATCATTCACGTTTGTGTAGAGGTATGACAGTGGCTATCTTCCTTGCAGATGGGATGCCAATGGTGCTCAGGCTTTGCTTGCATACAGTGTGTAATGAAGCTGGAAGCATATGCCTGAGTTCATGTAGGATGCAGACAGGAATGTTCTCAGGTCCCATGGAGACTTGCTTTTGTGGACTTTGATTAGCCAGTATGCAAGGGCGGCCATGGTGGTGCAGCGGTTAGCATTGTCACCTCACAGCAAGAGGTTCTCTGGTTCGATTCTTGGCTGGGGTGCATTCTGTGTGGAGTCTGCATGTCCTCCCTGTGGTCGCGTGGGTTTTCTCCAGGTGCTCTGGTTTCCTCCCACATCCCAAAGACATGCAGTAGGTGGATTGGACACTCTAAATTGGTCCTAGATGTGAGTGTGTGCATATGTGTGCCTTCTGTGGAAGGTTGGGTGCCGGGCTGGCAACTTGACACTGTAAAAACTCCACTGCCAATCATGTGCGGACAGATGATCCTCTGTGGTGACCCCTAACCGGGAAAAAGCCGAAAGAAGAAGAAGAAGATTAGCCAGTATGCACCTGCTCCCTGATGATGAGGGGAGGGATGCGGGTGCTGTGCATATCCACCTACACTGATGGTAGCCAGGAGGGTGATGTTTTCCCTAAACCTGTCTGCAGCAGGTTGGCTATAGCTATGGTGTATGTGCATGTGGTATGATTGACCACCATTACAGGGTGGGTTGGATTGTTTTCTCTGAGATTGCAGACATATGTGAAGATGGCCTTCTGATTGCCCTTGGTGGATATGTCCAATTTGTACTCATAGTTAGCCTTACAGTAATCCACTTGTGACCTTATATGCTCATTCAGACAAAGGTTGACTTGCTGTCAAGTTGGTGCCTGCTCCTGCTCTGACCTGCACAGCCGATATAACGACCAATTATTTGGTTTGTGTATTGCTGTTGTCCAGCAAAGGGTAGTACTCTACTTTGGTGGAGACAGGTTTTACAGGTAAGGTATTGCTGAGTTCATACAGCTATGCTGGTGGTCATATGGCTGTTTGTAGTAGGCATGGACACAAGGTTATAACACAGTTGGACATCTCTGAAATTTCAACCTGATAATCATGCTTATTCTACTACCCATGTCTGTGTCAGGGCAATGTAACAACCAGTAGCTGTAGAAATCTAATTCTGTTTGATGCACAGAATCTAACATGTGCAGCTTATTTACCTAACATTTTGTATCCCATGTCTGGTGTTATGAGGCAGACAGGTACACCTACTCATACATGCAAGTGCACAGGTAATACCTGATATACATTTATGTTCTATGTCAGTATGGCACATTGTATTTACACTCTTGCTGTCCAGTCTTTCCTGTCAACCTGTTAGAGCAGGACATCTGTAGGATGCCACACATACATGGGGAGGGGGATGGGCTAAAATTAGTGACACATTCTTAATATTGCTGTAACACACTTAAGTCATTTGATAGCACAGTAGCCTTTGCATTCACAGACATAACCTGGAGGATGTCTGATGCTCATATGGTCAGAAGAGAGGAGAAAGGCTAGGAGTGTGTTAGTGAGGGTAGGAACTTTTAATGTTGGCAGTATGACTGGTATGGAGACAGAGACAGATGATATGATGGACAGATGGAAGGTAGATATACTGTGTATGCAAGAGGCCAGATGGAAGGGGCGTAAGGCTAGGTGTATTGGAGTTGGGTCCAAATAGCTCTATCATGGTGTGAATAGGAGGAGAAATTGTGCAGGGGTTATCCTGTTGGAACAGTATGGCAAGAGTGGTTTTGGAAGTGCAAAGAGTGTCAGATAGAATGATGTTAATGAAGCTTGAAATTGGTGGTGTAATGATGACTGTTGTTAGTGCATATGCTCCTCTAGTTGCATGTGCGATGGATGAGACAGAAACATTTTGGAGTGAGTTGGATGAAGTGGTGATGACTGCACCCAAGGGTGAGAGAGTGGTGATTGGAGCAGATTTCAATGGGCATGTTGGTGAAGTGAAGAGAAAGGATACGAAAGTGATGGGTAGGTATGGTGTTAAGCAAAGGAATGCAGAAGGGCAGATGGTGGTGGAGTTTGCAAAAAGGATGGACATGGCTGTGATGAATACATATTTTAACAAGCCAGAGGAGCATAGGGTGACATACAAGAGTGGAGGAAGATGCACACAGGAAGATTATCTCCTATGCAGGAGGGCCTGTTTGAAGGAGATTGGAAACTGTAAATTTGTGACAGGTAAAGTGTAGTTAGGCAGCATGGAATGTTGGTCAGTGGGATGATGTTGGTAATCAAGAAGAGGAGGAGCAGTGTGAGAGCAGCACCCAGGATCAAATGGTGGGAACTGAAAAGGGGTGATTGTGAGGTTGAGTTCAGGGAAGAGTTAAGACTAGCAGTTTGTGGCAGTGAAGAGTTACCAGATATCTGTCTAACTACAGCACAGCTAGTAAGGGGGACAACTAGAAAGGTGATTGGTGTGACATCTGGACAGAGGAAGGAGGACAATGAGACCTGGTGGTGGAATGAGGATGTACAGAAGAGTATACAGAGAAAGAGGATGGTGAAGAAGAAGAAGTGGGATTGTCAGAGAGATTAAGTAAGTAGACAGGAGTATAAGAAGATGAGATGCATGGCAAAGAGAGAGGTGGCAAACGCTAAGGATGAGGCATATAAAGGGTTTTATGAAAGGTTGGACACTAAGGATGGAGAATGGGACCTGTACCAATTGGCTAGACAGAGGAACTAAGCTAGGAAGGCTGTGCAGCAGATAAGGGTGATAAAGGATAATGAGGGAAACGTATTCATAAGCAAGGAGAGTGTGCTGAGAAGATGGAAAGTACTTTTTTGGGGCTGTTGAATGAAGAACATGAGAGAGAGAGAGCGAGAGAAGGTTGGATGATGTGGGTATAGTGAATCAGGAAGTGCAACGGATTAGCAAGGAGGAAGTAAGGATAGCTATGAAAAGGATTAAGAATGGAAAGGCTGTTGGCCCAGATGACATACCTATGGAAGCATGCAGGTGTTTAGGAAAAATGGCTGTGGTCTTTTTAACCAGATTATTTAATGTAATCTTGGAAAGTGAGAGGATGCATGAGGGTTGGAGAAAAGTGTTTAGGTACCGGTTATAAGAATAAGGGTGATGTGCAGAGCTGTAGTAACTACAGATGGATAACACTGATCAGTCACAGCATGAAGTTATGGGAAAGAGTAGTGGAAGCTAGGTTAAGAAGGGAGGTGAGGATTAGTGATCAGCAGTATGGTTTCATGCCAGGAAAGAGCAGTACATATGAGGTGTTTGCTCTGGCAGTGCTGATGGAGAAGTACAGAGAAGGTTGGAAGGTGTTGCATTGTGTCTTTGTGGACTTAGAGAAAGCATATGACAGGGTGCCTAGAGAGGAGTTGTGGTATTGTATGAGGAAGTCGGGAGTGGTGCAGGAATCTTTAAGTGTGCTACAGGATATGTACAAGGGTAGTGTGACAGGAGTGAGTTCTGCAGTGGGAGTGATAGGTGCATTTACAGTAGAGGTTGGATTACATCAGTGTTCAGCTCTGAGCCCTTTCTTATTTGCTGTAGTGATAGACAGGTTGACAGACAAGATCAGACAGGAGTCCCCATTGACTGTGATGCTTGCAGATGACATTGTGATCTGTAGTGAGAGTACGGAACAGGTTGAGGAGACCCTGGATAGGTGGTGATATGCTGTAGAGAGGGGAGGAATGATGGTCAGCAGGACTAAGACAGAATGTATGTGTGTGAATGGGAGGAGGATAGAGGAATGCTGGGGATGTAGGGAGGAGAGTTTGCAAAGGTGGATGAGTTCAAATACTTGGGATCAACAGTTCAGAGTAATGATGAGTATGGGGAAGAGGTGAAGAAGAGAGTACAGGCAAGATGGGGAGGGTGTAGAAGAGTGTCAGGAGTGATATGTGACAGATGAGCACCATTAATAGTGAGAGGGAAGGTCAACAAGATGGTAGTGAGACCAGCTATGTTATATGGATTGGGGACAGTAGCATTGATAAAAAGGCAGGAGTCAGTGATGGACGTGGCAGAGTTAAAGATGTTAAGATTTGTACTGGGTGTGACGAGGGTGTACAGGATTAGGGATATGTATGTTATTGGGTCTACCCAGGTTGGACAGTTTGGAGACAAACCAGAGAGTAGCAGGATTATGTTGTTTTGGACATGTGCTGAGGAGGGATGCTGAGTACATTGGGAAAAGAATGGTAAGGATGAAGCTGCCAGGGAATAGAAAAAGAGGAAGGCTTAAGATAAGGTGTATGGATATGGTGATAGAGGACATGCAGGTGATTGGTGTGACAGACCAAGATGCATAGGACAGGAAGAAATTGAGACAGATGATCCGCTGTGGTGACCCCTAATGGGAACAGGCAAAAGAAAGAGAAGGACATGTTGTAATCTCACTCCTCACAGGTTTCCAATGATTTTCCAGACATAACACAACTCTTTGAGTAAATGACTACAAATATGAGGCACATATATGGTCAGTGTGCATAACACTGGACAGTTGAATGGTATAAGCTCAGTATATCACATGCAGTTCAACACAATATCTGCAACAGTATTTCACTATGCAAATACCTGTATAGGTCTTTCACATTTCTGAGGCAAACATGTATATCAAAGTTGTATTCACAATTAACATATGGATATCTATGACATCCCAGTAGCTTACCTAGCAGTGTCACAGTCAGTATTGTTTAACACACACTCCAGTATGATCCATCCTTTCCTGGGGTGACACAGGGACCTGAGCTGTGATCTATGTCACTGCAGACAGACCCAGTTGCTATGGCCATAGGTTCTGATCAGCAATATACCAGTACAGCAAGTCTTGTTGAGACATATTTGTTGAACTGCCTATTTCTCATTATTACATACCCCTACTGCATTCCAGTGCATGCTTACTTGTTTGATATACCTTTTTTCCCCAAGTATGGTTGGTTTTATTACAATATGTGTTGCTTGGTTTCTTTGTCTGTCTCTGTCTCTCTGTCTCTGTCTCTGTCTCTGCCTCTCTCTCTCTCTCTCTGTCTCTGTCTTTCTCTCACAGACGTAGGGTATACATCTGTTTTGCAAGGGAAGCAGCTTGCCTTTTGTAGGTAATGCTCATGAGCAGCGGATGGCCTGTGCACCAATTGGTGTCCCCCACTTGCTAATTGCATGCAGAACAGCTATGGTGTTATTCCTATAGCCAATGGCATGGCAACACACGCCTATAACTGAGTACTTCATGTGGGTATTGCCTCTTTCCCTTGCCTGTGAGGAGAACTTCATGGAGGTGTGTGAACAACAGCATCACAAAAGGTAGTTGGAAATACCTCTTACAATGAAAACTGTGGCGACATCCCAACAAATGGGAGAAAAATGTTCCAGACATAGGGGCAGAATGCAAGTATTGCTGTTATACAGTTAAATTAATGCTAGTTTAACAAGGTTTGCGTGGACATGGCTTTTCTGTGTGATTTTAAGTCTGATAGTGTTATGTGATTGACATAACTTTAAATTGTAGGGATATTCACAGAATGGCCAGATGTTGGACTTTCATGTTTGGTGTGTTCCTCAGACATTTTTTGTCGTTGTAAAATCAGTAGTATACTCTGGTGATTGCAGTCAGTAAATTGTATCATCCATTTGTGTTTCTGACTTCATATCCCTCAGAAAAGATATGTTACAACAAACCCTGTTACACCAGCAACTGTCTCAGTTTATAACAGCAATATTACACGTATGCCCCTGTTTTTGAGCCTCTGTCCCCCAAGTGTGTCAGGCTTTGTCCAGATGTCATGCAGTAAGAGGGTGATAAGTAGGGTATATCATTATTTAGTGCCTTTATTCCTGATCCCATCCCAGTGATGTATCAGTCTGCCAGACATGTTATGTGTAAGAGGACTTATATATGAGGACAAAGCCTGGGCATTCTGTGGGACTCTAAACAGTTGAGAGGTATATATATTTCTGGCAATTGTTGACAGACTGTCAGGATTATGTAGCAGTGTAGTGTGTCAATGTTATTTGGCCTTTGTATGGAGGGGGGTAGATGTACATGTTATGGCTCCTTTTCTATCTGTCTGTGCATGCTGCTCCAGTTTATGGTGGTCTATCAGCTGTATATGTTTGTAGGGCAGACTAAGACATGTCCTATACCATGGTCAGGCATCATACTACACTGTGAATTGGGCCAGTATATGTAGGGGTAGTGTGTGAGTGGCAAACATGTTGAGATATTTTTGTTCACACAGTCCTTATAGTGTAATGTTCATTTGGCTTATTGGTATGTCACTGTGACTGTGGTGGAATTGGTTGTGGGTATACACTTTCACACTGGTGTCTGTTTGTCAGTGCTGTTACATCCCTGTAGTGCCTGATAAATTTTCAAATACATGTGTAATTCCCCATAGCGGATTTGGGTTAGTGTTGTGTCAGTCTGACTGCAGTTTGAACGATGCTTGTTGACATGCTTAGCAGCTGAGTGTAGTTTCCCTAATGTGATGGTATGTCCAGATATTTGTAGGCTGTACTGTTTCCATGCCCCCATAAGTGTTGTGTATTTATGACGCATCAGTGGGATGATGTGAGGATTTCAATCACTAACCAGTGAGAAGTAATTGAGTGTTGGACTTCTGCTATTTCAGTCAATATATGTTAGGGCAGACAGGAGTGTGTTATTGCAGCAACTGTGTCAACCTATGTACTATAGTGTTTCAGATATGTCCCTATTTTCATGGCTTTCTCCTCCCACTTTGTCAGGCATGGTCCAGATTTGTTGCACTAAGGGGTTTTAAGCCTACCTCTCAACTGGCCAGATTTTTGCAGAATGTCCAGGATTATTGCTCTTATTTCTGGTCTGTTCCACAGATTCATTATTTTTGTTTCCCTGGTAAATCACTGAGATGATCTTAGGATTTCTGACAGTAAATGATGACATACATTTCAGGTTCAGAACTCACATCCTTCAGAACTTTTATGCTAAAACAAACCCTGTCACTGTGGCAACATTCTACATTTATAAGAACAATAGTTAAAATATGTCCCTAGATTTGGCTCATTGTCCCTCCATTTGAACAGCCTTTGGCCAGACTTCTTGCACTAAGAGGTTGAGAAGTATGGTTCTGAGGTATGACTCCACTACATGTTATGAGCATATATATATATATATATATATATATATATATATATATATATATATATATATATATATATATATATATATATATATATATATATATATATATATTCCCCTTATATATATATATATATATATATATATATATATATATATATAAGTTATATATTGAAAGCACGAAAGTTACAAAGTCCAAACGTTCAGATGAGCGAAAATGACGCAAATTGAAGTTTGTTTTTTTTCATCACAGTACAGTGAAGATCAGAATATTTGCCCTTTCCTCACTGTAGTGAAATCTCAGAGTTGGAATATATATTTAGCGGGGGATGTGTACGTTTTTGAGTTGAGGCATTTTCGCTCACCTGAGCATTCGCACTTTGTAACTTTCGTGCTTTCAATAGGTATCTACATATATATATATATATATATATATATATATATATATATATATATATATATATATATACACACACACACACACACACACACACACACACACACACACACAATGGATATAAAACGTTTGCACACCCCTGTTAAAATGCCAGGTTTTTGTGATATAAAAAATGAGACCACAATAAATCATTTCAAAACTTTTCCCACCTTTAATGTGACCTATAGCCTGTACAATTCAATTGAAAAACAAATAAATCTGTTAGGGAAAAAATATAAAAAATAAAAAATGCACAATACGCTGGTTACATAAGTGTGCAGACCCTTAAACTAATACTTTATTATGTGTGCATACCCTTAAACTAATACTTTGTTGAAGCACCTTTTGATTTAATTACAGTATTCAGTCTTTTTGGGCACACACCTACCATCAATTAAAGAGACTCTGATTAACACCAAATAAAGTTCAGCTGTCCTAGTAGGATTTTCCTGACATTTACTCAGTTGCCCGCTACAGCAAAGGCCATGGTTCGCCGAGAGCTTACAGGGCATCAAAGGGATATCATTGTTGAAAAGTATCAGTCAGGAGAAGGGTACAAAAAAACTTCCACAGCATTGGATATAGTATGGAACATAGTGAAGACAGTTATCAAAAAGTGGAGAAAATATGGGACAATAGTGACGTTGTAAAGAACTGGACGTCTCTCCAAAATTGATGACAAGACAAGATGAAAACTGGTCAGGAGGCTGCCAAGAGAACTACAGAAACACTGAAGGAGCTGCAGGAATTTCTGGCAAGTACTGGTTGTGTACTACATGTGACAACACTCTCCCATATTCTCCATATCTCTGGACTATGGGGTAGGGTTGTAAGACGGAAGCATTTTCTTACACAGAAAAACATCCAAGCTGGGCTAAAATTTGCAAAACAATACATCAGGTCTCCCAAAATCATGTGGGAAAATGTGTTATGGTCTGATGAGACCAAAGTTAAACTTTCTGGCCACGATTCCAAAAAGAACATTTGTTGCAAAAACAACACTTTGCATCACCAAAAGAACACCATCCCCACAGTGAAGCATGGTGTTGGCAGTATCATGCTATGGGATTGCTTTTCTTCAGCTGGAACTGGGACTTTAGTCAAGGTGGAGGGAATTATGCATAGCTCCAAATACCAGTCACTTTTGGCCCAAAACCTTCAAGTGTCTGCTAGAAAGCTGAAGATGAAGAGGAATTTCACCTTTCAACACAGCAATGACTCCAAGCATACATCCAAATCAACAAAAGAATTACTTCATCAGAAGAAAATTAAAGTTTTGGAATGGCCCAGCCAGAGCCCAGACCTAAGTCCAATAGAAATCTGTGGGGTGACAGGAAGAGAGCTATGCACAAGAGATGCCCTCACAATCTGACAGATTTGGAGTGCTTTTGCAAGGAAGAGTGGGCAAATATTGTCAAGTCAAGATGTGCCATGCTGATAGATTCCTACCCAAGAAGACTGAATGCTGTAATTAAATCAAAAGGTGCTTCAAGAAAGTATTAGATTAAGGGTGTGCACACACAGCAAAGTATTAGTTTAAGGGTGTGCGCACTTATGCAACCAGCGTATTGTACATTTTTATTTTTTATATTTTTCCCCTAACAGATTTTTTTGCCTATTGAATTGTACAGGTTATAGGTCACATTAAAGGTGAGAAATGTTTTGAAATGATTTATTGTGGTCTCATTTTTTTTTATATCACAAAAACCTGGCATTTTAACAGGGGTGTGTAAACTGTACTTTTTTATTTTTTATATTTTTCCCCTAACAGATTTTTTTGCCAATTGAATTGTATAGGTTATAGGTCACATTAAAGGTGAGAAATGTTTTGAAATGATTTATTGTGGTCTCATTTTTTTATATCACAAAAACCTGGCATTTTAACAGGGGTGTGTAAACTTTTTATATCAACTATATATACATATATATATTTTATATGTATATCTCTATTTATATTATGTATATATTTTTCCATATATATGCATCTCCATACATATATACATTTGCATATGCTTATATACAAAACCTGAGTGATTCTACAGAATCTTTTCCCTACTGTTGAATGACTCTACTGCATGATATGTTTGAAAAAGCATCAGCAATCTGTGCAACTCCAATGGTGCAATGATACATTTCTCTGACTGTGGTGTACAGGGCCCTGTGTTTGAGACTTGGCAGGGCTGGATATTTTGTTGCTAGGCAGAACAGTGGCTGATGGAAACAGAGAGATTAAAGCAGTTGTAAGCAGGTTTGAGTGGGTCTGTGTGACACTAAGCGATGCCAACGCATGGTTAAATGTACAGATGCTTAATCTGTGTTGGCTTCACTTAGCATTGTGCAAACACGCTTACTCCCCCTTACTACTGCTTACTCACGCTTACACCCATGCTAATTTCTTTAAAAGAAAAGAAAAATGGGTGATAGGAAAGTGGTGAAAAAGGGACATACAGAGGGAATAACAATATGAAAGATAGGTAGGGATGTGAAGGACAGGTGTAGGGAAGGTCCATAGCTGTCCATTTCCTATACAGCAACAGCTGTGCATTTGTACAGAATTTGGAGGTGAATTTGGACACTCAAACCCCAAAGAGAAGGGGAAGGACAACAGAAGTGTGTTGTCAAGCCAATTGGACCAGATTACATGTGTCCAGTGGACATGTGTGCGAAATGGACAGCTAGGTATGGGGCATTTTTTTGGGGGGGGGACAGATACCCTTTTCTTTTTTTTAAGGTAAGAGTGGGATGTTGGGGAAGGATTGTAGGTATGTCTGCGGAGGTAGGTTGGGTAGGGAGACAGACAAGATGGACAAGGCAGCAGACAGGGGCAGTATATGACACATGAGTGGGGTAAACACATTTTCCGGGGAGGGTGGTTGGGAATCTGAAGCCCATAGACCCCCATATGGTTACAGTGAGACTGAGATCCCCACCCATAGGCAGTAACCACTACACCTTCATGGCCCCAAAGGTGGCTGTGCTGGGAGCTGGATAGGAGGGGTGGCCTGCCTCTCGAGGTGTGCCAGGTGGCCCTCAATCTGACACAGCTGCTCTCCAAACTTGGATTGAAGGGTGCTGGGCACCAAACCCCAGACCTAATTGTGGGTGATGGCCTCCTGTCCGCACCCGCTCTCGGGAGGGTAGGCCTTGTCCACTGCGGCGGTTCCGCCTGAAGGTGGTGCAGGACCAGCAGATGAGGGAGATCCAGGTTGGGTCCCAGACGTGCTGGGGCCTGGTGCCATAGCTAGATGAGATGGGACAGGTGGATCCACTGGGATCTGCCTTCCTAAACGTTCTATTGTGTTGAGGTTTTGCAAAGTATGTTGGTTAGTCATGAACAATACATTTCAAGATTAGTTATAATAGCATGCATGAGTGTTCCAATTTACCCATAAAACAGATTTGAAACAGTTGCATAGCAAACAGAACGCATGCATAAATGGAACAGCAGTATGCATTGTAACAACATGCCAGTAAGATTGATGGCAACAGGCCACCAGCAATGGTATTTGAACAAGATATGTTAACAAGCAAGCAATCAAACATATTAACAATAATATAACACAAGTCCCAGTATTGGGTTGGAGCACAACATACCTGTAGTATATGAGTAATAATTATTGATGCAGATGAGGGGGGGCCAGAAAATCCATTAACAACTATTTATGCTTCTATTTTCCACAACAGTACTGCTCAATGCTCTATGGGTCTGCCCTCACTTTACATCTACCTATGGCCGTACAAACATACCTATTAAACTGTCAGTCTGGAATGGTATGAGGCAAACTGTGTCATCTCTGGGTATATGACTAGAGGGGACTTGTACATGTCAGGGTTACATATCTGGCACAGGAGGGGTACCCTGAACTGCTGTTATGTGAGTGTGCTACAGGCATACGTCAACTGGATGCCTATCTGTGTCCATGATTATTTGCAGCATTGACCACTGGCCGTGACAGCATGACACTTGAGAGACATGTATCAGAAACATACCTCTCAACCTCTTAGAGCATGAGATCTGGACAAAGCCATACATATGAGTGGGACAAAGACCCATAAATATGGACAATTTGTAGATATTGCTCTTACAAACTAAGAAAGGTGATAAAATTACAGCTATTGCATCTGCATTGCTTTTCTGATGGATATAACATCTGACACTTGTATGTCTATCATTATTTTATAACTTCAGTCTATTATGGTTTGCCACTCATTTGCCATGACACCACTAATTTATGTAAAATGGACCAGAAATCTGAGACAAATATCTGGACATTCAGTAAATATCTGTACAATTGAGAGGCATGATTCAGGAAGAGTGCATATTGTATGTACCTATCCTGTTGTCATTTGCAGGCATGTGGTGGGACAATTGAACAGTTTTACACAGTTTATTAGTATATCCTTCATACAGCTACTGGCAACATTTACTTACCTGTAAAACCTGTGGGGAAAATATCTGTTAACACTACCTGACTGTTTTTACATTTATTCCTGATTCCTTGTGTGTAGATATGCACACATCTTAGTACCACTCCCTGGATTTGAACCATGTTTGGGTGTACAAAAATGAGAACTAATCTATTTCTCATCACATGGAGCTACTAGAGAACTGCTGCTTCTTGTTTCAATGGTTTCTGCCTAATAGTCTCTTGGTTAGACAGTCTAAACTTGTAATTCTGTGATGCATGCATGACAGATAGTTATTGTACTGTGCATTACTCGTTTGGATTACTACAACCTGGAAAGCAAAGGTTAACACAAGGCAATGCTGGATGGAACACACTTTAAACCTTGACATGTTACTATTCAGGGTTCAGAGCTTAGTGCAGTATATATTTCACATTTCATTTCTATCTCGTTTTATAGCTACACCATCTATGGCTTTTCCTAACCGCTTGTTCACAGATGCACCTCAGTTAATGTATGCTGTCACAGCCATATTTGCTATGAAGAACCTGTATACATTCTATATATATCTACAACAACATACCAGAATAAACACAACAGTTTTTTAAAGGTCTTTAGTGTACTTCAATATTCGTCAATCATACTTTTCTATTTATTCAGTTCACACAGTAACTATATACCTATTAGCAGTAAGCAATGTACTCCTTCTTAGCTATTTTAACCAAATACTGCAAAATAGATTTGTACTCACCAGCCTGTTGGTGCAGCCTCAGTAGTCTGTCACCATGGGCTTCCATGTTACTTGCCCTCTCTGCTACAGTTGTAGGGGGGGAAACACAAATTATGCATAGCTGTGTATCACATCCTCAGGCTAGTATTTGCTACAAACTACTTGATAGTGATATTAACACACTACTGGTCCATTCTGGGCCTGTCTATCTTGAATCCACTGGTCCAAGAGCGCCCCCTTCCTACACTTAGGTCAGCATAGTGGTGCTGTACCTGCTCAGCAGTCCTGGGGATGCCAGTAGCACTGGTGAGGTCACATGCGAGATGGTCCCAGGCCTCTGCTTTGTATTGGGAGTCCTAGTACTGGCCTTGCAGCTGTCTCTCCTCATGGTTTTTAACAAGGAGTCCAGCCATGACCCTGGACTCCCAAATGCTCCAGCATTGCGTCCGAAAGTGCACTCCCTCTCCCAACATCAGCCATTGTATCTGTAGAGATGGACTATAACAGATTATGGCTGTATTCCCAACTGTGCCATTTAAATAGTGTGATATTCCTGCTCTTTGCTGTCATTGGACCATTTTGAAAAGGTTAAGCTCCACTAAGCAGTGCACAAATCCGCTGAGCCAGTTTTAACACTGATTAAAGGAGAAGTTGTTGAGCAATGTTTAACTATGCACAAATCCATTTAGCTGAGCTACCTGCTGCTTAACAATCATGTCTTAGCAATGGTTACACTTGCTAGGTATAGCTGATCATTGCTAACCATTGCTCACTTTTAATTTTTTAAATATATCAGAGGACTGATTTAATTTAAGTGTATATCATATACTTTACATGACATCCCTCTATGTGCTTTCCTTACATTGGCAAGGGTGTGACTACACTGTATGGGGCACTTGTGTGTACATGGGTGGTTTCACATGTTATGTGCACTCATGCTTACATTGTACACCAGCTACACTACACTGGTTGACAAAAAACAGTTGCTACATAATTTAAGTTTACAAAAATAATTTTAACACTACTTTCCCATAGAAAAAAGAATTGCCTCTTTTGATACTTGAACCATAAATGCCTGTAAGTAAAGGTGGGACTCTAACCACTACACTATCCCAGCATAGACATTTCATCTGTATTTTGGTATTTATCTGCTATGAGATGTTTAAGCTATGGTAAGCAGTGGGCCATAACTTGCTTAGCTAAAATTAAACATTCCTTAGCCTAGAAAAAAAATATGATATTATTATTATTATATTATTATGTTATATAAGTGAGTATTATGGTGTTCTGATAAGTCGTTGAGGACTGCAATCAGGAAATAATGGCATTCATTTGGCTTTCAGGCTTCTATCCTTCAGAGACTCCTGCTACTACATATCCCTTTTCTATCAACTTTCTAAGGATGTGAGGGCAATTTTTCAGAAATGTCCCTATTTTAGTGTTTCCCCCCATTATTTGTGCTTTTATCCACACTGACTGCTGTCAGGGAATATTGGCATACATTTGCTTTCAGACTTCTACCCTTTGGTAATTCATGCTAATGCATGACCTGTTTTCTATCAACTTTCTATGTTTGTGAGGGTAATATGTATGTTGTGTCCCTTTTCAGGGATTTATACCCCATTATTTGTGCATTTGCACACATTTCCTGCTTTAGCAGGTTGCGGAGCTGTCGTACGGCACTTTTACAATGCAGGGGGTGTGTCACAGAACCTGTCACACACCCCCTGTATTGCTTTCCTGATACCATGTGTATTTCAGTGTCTGCAGACACTGAAATGATCGTTTATTTCATTTCAGTGTCCATGGACACTGAAATACTGGCATACTATTAGAGTAATTCTCTAATATTATGCCAGATCCTATTAGAAAGTGCTGTACAGCACTTTCTGCGTGCAGGGGTTGTGTTCAATGTCTGTGCACTACTTAAACACACCCCCTGCACTTGTTCATGGTTTGTGTCCATATAAGCTGAACAGCAGCATGCCTTCATGAATATGCAAGGCATGCTGCTGTGCTATATGGACACGAATCACTCCATGCAAGAATTGTGCTATTCTTGCACGGAGTTTATTGAATCCCAGGGAGTGTCTGGTTAATTGACTTGTTCAGAGTCACATAGTTAGGCAACAGAAGATGAGGGAAACAAACTTAGCATGACTGGACCACAGGAAACAGCTCTTTAGCAGTTCATGATCTATTCAGCAGCTTTACGTGCAGATGCAAAGATTTTTGGTAGTGTGGACTGGACAAAGCATTGCTTAGTTTTAAGGATGTTGGAAGCTAGGAAAAGTCAAGAATTTATCTTTAGCAAAGTGCTTCTATATAGGTAGAAAGTTAAGAATATTGTTTAAAGATTTGTATGTGGTGCCACTTTCAGTTGAACTGAGTTGTGATCAATGTTGTCAGCTTTTTCATGTTGGTGCTTTTTGAATTGGAGAGTTGCTATGGAAGCTAACATGGTCTGATGAGTGCATAATTAAGAAGGCAGTTTTGATCTGGATCTGATTTTTTAAGATGGATTAGCTGGGTAAAGGGCATCGATAACTATGGTCAACTGTTGCAGATGAGTTTGTGTCTAGTGAGATGGGAGCTGACTTCGCAGAGGATGGCTAGGTTTAATAAGCATTAGCTGGTTTTCCAGCATGTCAATGATCACCTGGTATGTGTGAGGCAATTTGATAAAATTTTGAAGCAGACTTTGCAGAGTCAAGGAATTACAGATGTTAGGTATGCATCTAATTTGTTTTGTGTTGGTAGAATATCAGATTTAGTGTATTCAGGAAAGCCTACTGAACTGATGTGAAGGCAGAGTAGGTGGGTTTGTGATACTTTTAAGTTTTATATAAGCTAGTTGCTTTTGAGGTTATATGTATTTGGTTATTAAGGTTTACTTGTTTACATTTTTACAAGGCAATGACTGGTGGTCATCATGATTCATGCATATATATTATGTGTGGCTAAATGAGCCACTTTAAAACCTGGTGGAGTTTCCCCTGGTCTGGATACCAGGCAGTGGGATAACTGGTGGCAAGGTTACAGAGGAATGTGTTGGGGCAGCTGTTGTCAGTTATGGATGATGCTTTGTTAACTGTTTCAAATCCAAATATATTTGTTATACATTTGGGGGGCAGATAATGATTTGGAAAGGATTTATAATGCAGGCTCATTTATTGGATAATTCATAATTTGTCATTAAATTAACAGCGGCAATCAGGGTCTTTTATTATTTGGTTGTCTGTTATTCCTCAGTTATTTGGAAAGAATTGGGTAAGATGGCTGTGACTGAGATAGCTAGGTGATTTACTAATGATAGGGCTGCTGAATCATTAGGTTTATGCATTTTACAGCACTGTGATTTTTGTGACTGGGATCTGGTTCGGTATAGGCATCATGGGATACATCTGGTACAGGCATTATGGGATATATCTTGTATATGCATTATGTTATACATCTGAGTGAGATTAGTCTTTTTCTTTTTATTTTACATATATCCATTTTGTTGAAAACATGACATTGGGGCCTAAGAAGGCTTACAGCAGAGTAATTAGAATCTACAGTTATCAGCATGGGGGCAGGCTTCCTTTTATGTATCCTGGTGGGTGTTTGGGCAAATTATCTCTAGTTTTGGGTTGACTGCCGTTTTCTTCCTTGGGTCAAGGGAAATAGGAGTGAGTGGTTTAAGATGCTGCCTTTGGAAGCTTAAGGTTATTAAGAGTGAGTTGTATGCATATTATACTGATAATTATTGTAGATGAACAGTATAAGGATAATCCTACCTGTTTAAAGATTGTTTTAGTTGGTGTAAGACATGGTACTTGATGGTTTTCATACTAAAAATATAGTTCCAGGAATAAAAGATGGTTACAATGCAAAGTTGATGTTTATATTGTTATTCAGGCAGGGGTCCATGGTGAAAGGATTTTATGCCCTGATAATGGATGTTTTCTTATTTATCGAGGTGAGACTGAAGCATGTATGGGCATTGTAAGGCATATGTGAATTTCAGAGACATAGATATAGCTTTAGAACGATTTACTTTGCATGCATGGGTGATTCCAGTAAAATGAATCCTACAAATTTTGGTAAAAAACATTGTTGAAGAGGATTCTCATTGTCCACACCAATTTATGTTAATTAGTCCAGAACAAACTGTTCCATTATTTGCTGCAGTCATTTACTATTATTGCTACAGAACCCCCCTTTCATTCTTACAGAGTTTGTTCCATTCAGCAGAAACATCTTAGCTGAAAGTTTAAAGTCAATTGGTTTGACTTGCCTTTATTCTAGTTTTTGCAGTGACACCGAGGAGAAACAGAAATGGAAGCAATGATGATGCAAGGAACATAGTGAAAGGAAAGTACACAGAAAGGTAAACAAGATGTTTCACCACCTTTATAAACATGCAAGGATACCTACTAAGTGAATATTCTAGGTTTGACAGAAAGTTTTAAATATTATTTCATCAGTTTTGTTTCAAATAACTTGCAGACTATTCTATCCTGGAAAAAATGCAAAATAAATACCTTAATTTGTATTTCTTTCAAGTCAATACACTGGAAAGTAACCTGTGGAATTCACCCACCCCACACATTTAAATTTTGTAAGTTGACCTTAAAAATAGGTACTCATTTCACTATACTTATATTCGTATATGGGATGGATAAAATAGAAAAGCATAACCTTTGTGGTGAGAAGCATGTTTCTGCTTTTGACAGAAAAAAGCCGATAATTGCTACTTGTAAAAGGTCACACACCTTATCCTGAAAATGTATAAAATACGTGAAACAGCAAAATGATTTTATTTATGTTTTCATTCTGGAATTATCAACCATTCAAATGTATGTTAAGGTTCGCTGTTATACACTTTATTTGAATTCTGCTGCAGTGTACTGCTAAATGTTCATTTTGTAAGAAGTTTGCATTTGCTGCATTCTATATGATTGCTGAGAAACATTTCAGAAACTGCACCCCCTTTGATTGTTTACTTTTGTAGAAGTTAATTGTTAATTAAAACCATCTTTGAGAGGGTTAACACACAACTGCCAAACATAAAAGTAAAGTGCTTTATTGACATGTAATATCTATGAACAAAGTAATTGACATGACATTCAGTCTGATAGTGGAAATGAGCCAAGTGGGATTTTACTGAGAATTCCTCTAGTATTACTAGGACCAATATGTTTTGTTTCTTTGATTAATTGAATTTGTATGATTCAAAGTTTTTACTGCCGACTTAAACATCGATGACTTTAGGCTATGCAGACCACCCTGAGGAGCTTTCCTCAGTTTAGAAGTCATTAATCATTTCAATAAACCAGCCCGCTCCAGCACAGTTGTTTGTATTGTGCTCCTGTGTTCTTTTATGTTACTGGCAAGTTTTAAAAGGCAGGTAAAAGGGTGGTGCCACTTTGCTGAATCAGAGGTTATGCATTAAGTTTTTGTTTTTTAACTCTAATAGTCTCACATAATTTTTTTTTCATAGAGCAAGCATGGAAGTAGATGTGAGTACAGCAGACATCACACTAAGTAAATAAGCAGGCGAGGACAGAAAGTGCTTAGAGCTAGTAATTTAAAACACAGTTAAAAGTAAAATTTTAAAACAAGTTAATCAGGTGAGCCTAGTATTCAACACGTTCCACTTATTAGACAAGTTGCATGTTCTTTTTATTCCATTTCCAAGCTAATTCAGATATTACAAGTTCTATAACCAGGCCAAACTGAAATATAGTTACATATTCTCCAGACCATATCTTTCATATTCATGAAAGAGATACAAGAAATCAAGTGTTACAGTTAGGAGTTGAACCCAGAGCCATCAGAATCTCATTATAGTATTGGCACCACCTATACTGCCAAGGCTGCTAAACCCAAGATAGGAGCATTGGAACAATACTGGGCAAGTGATGACAGGGACCTTAAGATGCTTAGCCATATCACCTTTAAGTGGACACGTAAAACACACTAACATTTTTTTCAGTACTAAATATTGGCTGCATAAATTACAACATACTAAAATAGTTAGTACTTCAGTATGCATGTTACTGAATCAATTAAATTAGTAGAATACAGACATTAAGAACACTGTTATTGTTGTACTATCATTATCAAATGACAGGAATGCTCAAGGGAGTAAACGAAAGGCTTTACAAATAATGATTCACTAACATATTTCCAGTACAAATTTTCATTTAGAATTCAAAATATACTGGGGCTTTTACACAAATGCAATTTTTGTAATGAATCCTGCTCATCAGTATTACAGAGAGTGTGGGATCACAAGTCATTCTGTCACATCAAGCACTGTTCAGCCCAAACAAGATGTATAGATGGGACCCTGGCTGTAGCAGTAAATGAGTTAATTGTTATATTTCACTATGCATATAAAGAATACTTTCACAAATTAAAAAAAGAAAAGAAAAAACAACATAGGTTTAATTAATGTGACTAGGGACAATTATGCTAGGTCAAATGAAACACGTTGTATCAATACTTTTAATACAGCCTTATGACATCATTCTTATATTGTTAAACAAATGAAACAACTAAATAAGGTTCGTAGGACAGGAGCTTTTGAAATAATATGTCCCAATTCCTAACTTAAGTAAGTAAAACACAACAATTTTACAGAGAGCCCATTCTCTAAGCACAATAATACCCTCCAGGGTGTGTGCTAATGTGTAATTAATACCTGAGGCATCGGGACTGACACCACCTCTGGGTGGGCATTAATTACATATTAACACACAGCTTGTTGGCCATTATTACTTGCTTATACCACCATCAGGAAACAAATGTGTTTATTCATCTTGGGTCTCATGCGTGAAAGGGCGTGAATTTGTTGAAGGTTGGGCGTCAGGCTGGCAGCTCGGCACCATAAAAATCGACTGTCAATCATTAGCAGACCGGAGTTCCGCTGTGGCGACCCCTAAATGGGAAAAGCCGAAAGAAAAATAACAACAACTTAGTTAATGTTTGTTAACAGTATAAGCAGATCAGTCCAAAATGCGTGTTTTTAAACTGTCACCTCACAGTATGACGTTGTCCTGTTCGATTCTCAGCTAAAGCGTCTTCTGTGCGGAGACATGCGTGAATGGGCATGCCTTCATTGAAGGTTGTGCGTCAGAGCTGGCAACTTGGTACGTAATAATCTACTGCCAATCATTAGCAGACCGGAGTTCCGCTGTGGCGACCCCTAACCGGGAAAAGCCGAAAGATACAACAACTTGGGTCACAAGGCAAACAGAATTAGAGGCAACCAGGTATGACAATCAATATAATGTACAAAAAATGGTATACAAAGTACAGGTAATATATTAAATGAAATGAGCATAACAGGATAGAGATTAGTGAAAAGGCTTTCTATTCAATGCACAGTAGTTCAAAGAGAGCACTGCTAAATAACTAATGACGAAAGACTAAATGCAAAATCTCCAAAGTCAAAAGCTCAAACGTCAAAAACCTGGCAGCATGTATATAGCTGAAGCATAAAATATTGAGTATGTCAGTTTGCAAAACATACTGAAAGAGCAAATGACAAGAACATCAATGTATTACTTTGCAAAATCACAAAATGTGATGGCACGAGGTTCTCCTCCTCACAGGCTTCCCTACGCTTGGTCAGGTAGACTTGTTTTAGAACCTTCTTTGCCAATATGGAGGGTTGTGAGGATGTCAAAACTAATAGTGACTATAACAGTCAACTGACCACCCAGGAGCTTGCAAGAACTGTACAAAACCATTATCAATAAATTAAGGCAATGGAAAAAATAATGTACTCATTCATAACAGCTTTTCCCCATTTTTCCACATAGGGTCAGGATGTCAGTTCAACAATCACAATCATCTAGAACCAAGGTTTACACAGCCATGTGGCTAGTCCTGCCATAGTAGTTCTTTCCATGCAATGCACTTATGACCAATTTAGAGTGCCCAATCCACCTGCTGCATATCTTTGGAAGGTAGGAGGAAACTGGAGCACCCAGAGGAAACTCACACAAACACGGAGGAAATGCACACTCCACAGAAAAGGCACCCCAGCTGAGAACTGAACCAGAGAACTTCTTGATTTGATGTGGCAACATTATCTGCTGCACCACTGTGCCACCCTTGTGTATGATGCTCAGAAAATCTGTTTATGAATCTCCACCCAGTTTTACCCAAGACACAAATAACTACTACAGATTGACTTATTACTGACTCATCAATTGCTAGACTAATATATAATACTACCACAGTATTGAACTCGACATAAAAGCAGCAATAACAATTTTGAATAACACAACATTCACTCTGAAGCTGGCAGCATTCACAGATAATCTCTCCATGAATGTATAATATAATAATTCAGCATCAAACTTAAGATCAATGCAACAGTAACAGTTAGGAATAACATAAATTCCACCATGAAAGTGGAAGTGTCCAAAGACCACTTACCCTGTGCAAGTCACATTACATAATACTCCTTCTCACAGAGACCACAGCAGGAATTCCCCAGGAGCACATCCCTCATTGCTTACTCCTGACATGAATCCTTATTATAAGATCTTAGAAAAAAGGGAAAACATCTTTATGATCATAAATCACCAACCATTTGCCCATCTGGCAGCCTGTTTCCCCATTTTCCTCCCCACATTACCCCAGTCCTTCCTCAATAAATCATTTCCTTACCTTTACCAATTAATTCCTTTGAAAATGTTCACATATGGATGTTAAAAAGACGAGACCTATGTTGCTTAAATGGACACTATTTTGCCTAAACCACAAAATCGCAATACTCAGCTACTAACAAACCAAGTGAAGATGCTGGCCTTGCCCCCAGTGGTTAATGAAATGTCTCGCAACCTGTACAGCTGAAATATTGACTGCCTTTCTCCAATAAGCCTAGGAATAATGGCAGACCAAGTGACTGAAGCCACTGGAAATTTCTGTTGAACAACAATTAAATCCATATTAATGAAGGACAGCAGCTTTCATTTTAGTACTGAACCCAGATCATTTCCCCAAGTGAATTAAAATACTTTTAAAACTAGATGCTGTATAGGCAAAGCCCTCCAGTCAAGGTAACAGATGCCTCAACATATCTCGTCTACCTTTGCAAACCACATTGCTTACAGTTGTAATGAGCCCAAAAACTTTCCTTCTGGTCTGATTGTAGCTCTCTTTGCATTGTATAATCAGTATTTTTCCTAGCCCTGCAAAAAAGTCAAAAGGCAACATTATGAAAGTATTAACTAGACATATCTCCTGCTATCTTATATAAAACATGTATGCTACAGAGGTCCAGCTACCATTCCTTTTAACAAAATCAATAGACATAATTCCACTGGCCAAATATGAGGTTCTTCCTATCTGAAAAGAGTGTGACAAATACTTTCCCCACAGCAATACCCTGACTAAACAAACATCTTTAAATAACATTACAATGATTAGGCAACACTGGTCTAACTTCAGTAAAACTAAAACAAAAAGTCATCTTGATTGACCCTATTTTTCTGCTTCAAAGAATGAAGCCATCACACAGGACATAAAATCATCTCACAGTCCTTTTCTAAGATGGCTTATTGCCTTATAATAACTTGAGACTCTGAAAGCAAAACTAACACCACCTCATACATTAAATGAATGTCAGTACATTTTAACCTCTCTCACTAATCCTAGCAGTAGCCTGATAAAGGCATACTGGCAATGTCACCCACAGCACATACCAATCCAGAGTTTAGCAGATACACACTTTTCAACACCACCTTCAATGAATGTGTGCCAATGTGCATCCTGTTGCTCAGAGATGTACATTTCTCACCCATTCCTTCAATATTTTTCCAATTGACCAATTCTTAGTAAAATCCAGATTACCCACCAACCTTGCAACTGCACATAGGGCTGCTAAATGTACCCTTGTTATTTTCAATGAATCACCTTTTCCTCATCTGCACAGAACATACTTTGAAGCCAAGCAGAGTGACCGCTTTCTATCTTGCAAAGGTAACCTACCCACAAAACCTCTGTAAGATGACAATACAACCATATAAGACCTTTTGGTTGAGTAACATTAGTACTATTCAATCAACCAACTGGATATAAATTCCCAGTTTCCCAAACCTCTTCTGGGTCTGCAGCTGGGAGCTCTTCTGCCTCTGGTGCCAAAGCCTGAAACCTGCAAAACTGAATATACGACAAGCTATCAGCAGTGGTAATTAATCTCCCAAGAACATGTTTTGCAGAAAAAGACATTAATTTTGAGAGTATATAATTCCAGCTTCCTTGCTAACAACTGAACCATTTCACATCTTGCTGATTTCTTCAACAAAATGTGTTACTCCACTTCATCCATCAGATTGAAAAACTACCTTCTTTGATACTCAACTCCTCTTACCATATGACCACTGCTGCCCAAATTGTTATCAATTCTAAAAAGATAATGTGCCTCCTTCTTGCATCTTCTTGACCAATTCCAAGGCCTCATCATAGAAAACCACTTACCTTTATGCTGTGGCTTCTTTATTTACATCTTGAACTCTAGCTAATGCTGGGTCGAATAAGGTATTTATGTACTTTACATTTTGTGTACTTTACCTTTTTTACTGCCAAAGTTTCCTTTGGGCTGATCATATTATATCTCTACCTGCATAGTTTCTGTTGCAACTTTTACCAGAGCAGAACTAGGGCTGATAAGGTATGTTATACTTCATTCACTGTCCAGACTGAATTAGAATCAGTTTGAACTATTTCTTAGAACTGCGTCATTTGTTGTATAGATTTATGTTTTAATGCTAGCTGTGACAATTTCATAGCTTATTATAAAGATTGTTTAAGTTTATTTTACTTGCAATATATCAGTGAGTATTGTTTTCCAGATATTTTACTATTTTTATTCATCACAGTCATGTGTGATTATTGCTTTTACACAGTTTTGATATGTCTAGACTACTAGTTAAAGTGTTTCAATTTTGTAGACATTTTCATATTCTATGCAAACATCATGGGGCCATAAGGGCCAGTATGTTGGGGTCTTCGCATGATAAATACCTGCTCTGGGCTGTGGGGATCAATCATACTTCTCTGAGGGCAATTATAAGGGTCTTTCTCTTCTGACAATACACAGGGACCCTTTAAATCATCAAGCATGTGGTAAGGACCTACTGTCCCAGATCCCCTCTGAGGATCTCTATTGTAGCACTCAGTCGATCTGCAACAAATATGGTATTATTTATGATTTGTTATGCAGTCTTTACCTGGCTTTTATAGGTGAGATTTGGTTTGATGAGAATTTTGGACCACATCTCTCTGCTTATGGCCCCACATACCGGCCCTTATGGCCCCATGATTCCATATAGAGTCTCAGTTATACACTGTCCTTTGAGTGGTAGTGTCGGGGGTGGGGTTGTACTATGCAGCAACATCAGGGTTAGACTGACCAAAGTGGACTCAAGAAAGGCCATTACCCTTGAGCATGTCCTAGCTGCAGGAATAAACTGTAGGTTGAACTCCAGGATATGTGATGATATTCCTGCAAGAGTTCATTGATTTCCTCACTGACTCAGTTTTGAGCCACCAACACATTATGGTGTTAGGGGATTTCAGTATCTGGGTTGATGCTGAATCAGTATCTCCTGCCCATAAATTTAACTATATTTTAAAGGGCTTTGGGTTTGCACTGGTAATTCACTATTCAAAACATAAGCTAGGGCATACACTGGACTTGTTTTTTTTCTTCTGGACTTGATCTGCTCGAGTCTTGTGATGGAGCCAGGCTCATGGTCAGACTACTTCATTGTTGACGTTGTTTGCTTAATTTGAGTCCCCCTACTGTTGAACTGAGGGAAGTGCATAATTTAAGCAAGATCACTGATGCCATTGTCTTCAGTGCTGTTCCTAAGAGTCAGTTGAACAGAAGTGCTGACTATCTAGCGGTATAATGGTTCCATAAGCTATGCCTTGGACTCCTTAGCCACAAGTTGTGTTTGCCCTGTATCTGTGAAGAGATATGGACATTCATACTATGTATAGAGCTGGAAGTAAGTTGGACCATCACTGATATAAGCTGGGCTTTGGAATGACAAGATTGAGCTTGATGAGCATTATGTTAATTATCAAGCTGAGATTTCTTGGAATAAAAAGAGAAAGCATTTCTCTAGGGAAACATCATCCACAGTTAACTGACCAGCCTCAGTTTTCCAAGTGGCTGACTGATGATCTCTTCATCATACATACTTGGCTCAATTCAAATCACTTAACGTTGAACACTGCAATGATTGAGGCCAATGCAGTTCCTGCAACCTTTAGAAATTCTTCTGCTCCCCAGTTGCCATAGTATATACTCTGTGAAGGAGATAAGCTTGAGTTTTCACAAAAGGAACATTACCTGGGGGTAATTATTGACTCCTAACTGACATTTCAACACCAGGTGTTAGCTGTTGTAAAGTTTCACTTAAAGTTGAACACTGCAATGATTGAGGCCAATGCAGTTCCTGCAACCTTTAGAAATTCTTCTGCTCCCCAGTTGCCATAGTATATACTCTGTGAAGGAGATAAGCTTGAGTTTTCACAAAAGGAACATTACCTGGGGGTAATTATTGACTCCTAACTGAAATTTCAACACCAGGTGTCAGCTGTGGTAAAGTTTTTTTTTTTACTTACATTTGGAGAATTTAAGCAGGTTTAAAAACCTTATTCCTTAATCTTATCTCTTGATTGCTTTTCATGCAATGGACTTTACCAGACTGGACTACTGTAATGGGCTATACCTGTGCTATACCTGGAACTAGCTAATACTAAGCTTGATCATTTACAAATGGTGCAGAATTGCACAGCAAGGCTATTTACTGACTGGTACTCCATGTTATTATCACAGTACTCAGTTTTGTACAGCTTTCATTGGCTCCTAGTCCATTATAGGTTTGTTTTCAAGATCTTGGTGTTACTATTTGTCCCTTAATAACCTGTATCCCTGCTACTTGCAAGAGCTTATTCAACTTCTCGGCCCTGCATGGGCATTACATTCAACATCTAAGAGGCTGCTGGCAGTTCCACAGGTGAATTTAGAAATCTCTGGTTTCTACTCATTTTACTATCCATGGATGGAAAATCACAAATTCACACCTAGGGTAGCATCTAAGTCCCTTATGGACATGGGCAGTCTATAAGATACTCAAGGCATAGGCACAAACCCATGCCATCCTCTTCTCTCCAGGGGCCGTGTATTGGGTAGAATTGAATTATACTGGTAGGTTTGTAAAGGCTTTTAAGCCATTAGCTTAGTAATCTGCTATGAATCTATGAACCTATGAACTAGGCTCCAAGTTTATGGAATTTGCAACCTTGGTGGCTTCAGGATTGACCCACCTTGCTAGCTTTAGACATGAGTTAAAAAGTTACTTGCTTGATTTGGCATATAATCATTATGGCTGATACTTTATGATTTTGTCATGATAATTGTTTTGTTTGTTTTTATTGTTTATGTTGAATTCTAATGGTGCTTTGGTCTTAACTTGGTTTGAGGTTGATTAAACTTACACAAGCTCCCATATCTAATCTCCAACTGCATCTCTTTAGAGCTAGACCCAATCTTCCTGGCAAATGACCATTTTATGAAAGCTCATTAAAACTTATTTTAATATTCTCCTCATCTTTTTTGTACACCCTAACCCGGTGGTGTTTCCTTTTATTACCTCTTAGCAGACTCTCTAGAGACCTGCTAAATGCTGTACTTGGGCCATCTGCTCTAAATGACAAGGTTTAACAACTCCAGCTACCCCAGCATCTCTTTCACCCCCAATTTTGACTTACCCAGCATGCTATCAATTTTCTCACACAGCCTGACAAATTTATTTTCGGGAAGATGAAAAAGGATCAGACTTAATCTATGGATAAACCTAGAAATGTTAAGACTTTATCCAAGCCTTCTTGTTTTTCTTTCACCAGCTACTACCATTGGTAAACATTTGTCTTCTCCATTGTTCCCATGTCCTCCATAACTCCTACTTTCACCCAACTGTCCCTGACTAGCAATAATTTTGTTCAACAACTGTTGTGACCTCACTTCTTCTTCACCTATCAAACCCTGCAAAATTCCTAACAAGCCAGCAATTTGCCAACAATTTCTAGTCTTAAATTATTTTCCGCTTGAATGTGTGATATTAAATTATTCCTGTTGGGCACTCTGGTGTCATTATAATAGGTGTTACATCAACATACTGTCTCTTGCTTGCTTTCTCCCTCTTCCTCTTCGGCCACTCAGCTGTAGCATCAACATCCATCTCTGCTCACTACATCCTCCCTCTCACTCAGGATGGCAGCTTATGTAGTTCCTCTGGTGGCTGCTTAATCACTACCTTCTGAAATAGGACCACTGGTAGCAAAGGCAATTAATTGCCATTTCTTCTGCAACTCTGACAGTGTAGACATCATAGAAAGAAAACAAAAACATTAATAACCACCATCCTCAGTACCAGCAATACATTCCCTGCATTCACCTCACTTCTAAGAAAATTAGGTCTAAAGGGATCTAAATCTATGCCTTCCTAGTGCTATTCTCTCTACCACCTCTTTGACAACATGAGCCACGAATGTACTCTGCACTGGACAGGCTTTAACTTTCTTTTTTTTATTCTGTTACACACAGAAATATTTTTATTACACCTGGGAAGTTTTTTTTTAGTTTTTTTTTTACTTAGAAATATGTCAAAACAGCAGGTTTCATGGTAGCCTGTATTTATGAGAAAAGCCTGGCATTCAACTACCTATTGTGCTATAGAGACCTCAACCTCTGTGATTGTCAAGTAGAAATTCTGACTAAACTGGACACTCTATAAAAAAGTGGTCAGTTGGGATGAACCACTACTATTGCTAGCAGCTTCAATGTGCACAATCTTGCCAAAGAATTGTGGTATTTGAAGAAGCAAGACAAGTTAATGAGCAGCTGAGCTACCCATGATTTATCTGTTTCAAAACAATGCATTACCATAACTTTGAGTTGCCAAATGGTGAGATGGAAATGGTGAAAGTTTATGTTCAAGAACATCCAGATCATCATAAATTTTCCTCTGGTAAGTAAACAATCTGCTGACAAAACTTAAAAAAAAAAACCTAAGCAAATAAAACCCACCCAAGTGGGGGGCTTTGCCCTCCCACACCCCCTCAACTAAATATACCAACTCCAATATCGCACTACAGTAGGGAAAAGGGCAAAGTTCACCACATTGGCCAACTGACTCTTTTCATGGTGAAAACTTACAATGATCTGGATGTTTGTGAATGTAAACTTTCTTCATTTTCATCTCACTGTTTTGCAACAGCACATCATTATGGTCATTTGTTGTTTTGACATAGATCCATATACATATAGGTATATATATATATATATATATATATATATATATATATATATATATACACATATGTATCTGCCAACAGCACCTCACTATTGCAAAATGACTTTGATAAAACCCTTCCCTCACTAGATTGTTGGCTCCTGTTTTTTTTTATATAAAATGTTACTTTTACCTATGCAGAGTCCACAAACTCCTGTCCAGTACCCCTTCTAGCAGAATTGGCTTGCACAAAATTCACATTCATACTATATGGTTAACGCCTTTGCTGCACCTTTGCTAGGTGTCCTTCCTCTCTTCTTTTTTTGATGAATAATAGGGACATGCTTCATCAAGGGGTATGGAATGTATTTATTCTACCTGCACCTGACTTTTCTAGAACCTGAGGAGCTTATTATCCATAACACTATTCTCCTGTGTCCTCCTTAGTCTCATGCCAGTTTTGCACAGACACAATAATGTCAGTACATCATTGTCCTGCACTCCATACCCACTAGCCAAGCAGATGAGTCCATGCTGCTGCCATCCTGAAGACCTCCTGACTATAAATATCCATGCCATTTCTTCTTCTTTTCTTTCTTTCTTTCTTTCTTTCTTTCTTGCTTACTTTTTTTCTTAAAAAAGGGATACTTGACTACAATCTACCTGCGTAGCTGCCATGGATGCTGGCTCCATAATGCCAAGTGATGACCTAGGTATGAAAGGAGTGCTTGTCAAGAGACTGGCAACCTGTTACTGTCCCTTTAAATACTAAAGCCCCTCCCCTAGCTAAATTACATCCTTACCTTGCTTATTCTCCTTCCTACTACCTTCTCTCCAGTAACCTTCCCTACCTGACACATAATTACATTCAAACATAAAGCAAAGCAAAGAAATTGTAGCTACCATGATGCAAGAAGAAAGGAACCTAATGAATAGAAGTGCAGGCTGGCATGGAAAAGAAGCAACAGAAGCAGACAAATACTGTGTTTTAGATTATGTGAAAAAAACAGCAAGACTATCCCCCAGATTTAATAAAATCCATGTAGGCATAGTGTACAGCCTACACAGAAAATACCGTGGGCATGTACGAGGTTTCCCCTTAGTAGTGTGCCATGCATATTAATGTAGGCATGTTACTGAAGGAGAGCCATGTAACACGGTTACTGAATCAGTGTAGGGAGTGTGTTACTGTGTCCAGAGATGTATAACACACCCCCTGCACTGTTAAAGTGCAGTAAAGCAATGTATGGGTATGTAATTAAATATTTTTTTATGTCTGAGCGGCACATACCAGACATCTAAAAATAGAAAACCGATCCATTTAATTATAAATCCAAAGGTCAAGTTTAAGCATGGCTGAGCAGGTTTGCACGGTGCGGTTCTTAGCAGTGCTTAAACTTGGCTGAGAGGCATATGTAAAAATATAGCAGCAGTTCCCATGTCCATGAAGCCAAGTGATTAGAGTGACAGCCTTATGTGCAGTAGGTCCAGGGTTTGAATACAGGGAAGGAAAATTAAGCAATTATTTTCTAAATATAAATTATGAGAATTATTTTTAAATTATGATGTGCTGCACTCAGCTAAGATCTGCTAACCCATGCTTAGCGAAGATAGACACTGCTAAATCAATCTCTGTTCCAGCACCACTTGGCTTACTTAGCTGGTTTGTGCACCGCTAAGCATTGCTAATCAGTGCCAGTTTAAGCAATGCTCACGTCAGCTCAGCTGGTTTGTGCAGTGCTAAGTGACATGCTACAGTTTCAAAAATGGCCCAATGGTGCAGAAGGGGGAGAAAACAGGCTATATTAATCCCACTAGGTGGGAATACAGCATATTATGTTGGGGTTTGGACTGTGCAGGAACTATGGCAGGTGTTGGAGAAGGTGCGCATTTCCGGGCACAGCGGTGAGACATACTGGAGTCCAGGGTCATGGTTCGACTCCTTGTTAAAGATCATGAACACCTGCTGCTGCAGAGCCAGTTCCAGGGTTCAGAGTACAAGTCAGAGGCCTGGCACTGGCTGAAAAACAATCTCACCAGTGCAACAGGTATCCCCTGCACAGGTGAGCAGCTCTATCACCATTATGGTGATCTGAAGTGGTGGAAGAGGGGACTTCTGGACACCTCGGTCTAGGATGCTTGGGATGGGCATACCCCACATGTTTGTAAGTACTGTTAGCATTGTTTCCTGATTACCCAATCTGAATGTTTGATTGACAGGTATGCATAATGGTGTGCTTCTGTCCCTACAGCTGCAGTGGAGACAGCTCGCAACCTAGAAGCCCATGCAGGGTGCCTGGCCTGGTTGTGCCATGAGTATAGTGAGTACAGATTAATTTGTAATCTATAGTCAAATACACAAGCAAGAGTAATTAATTCACTGTCAGTACGGACATACTGTACAGATTTGTGTATTGCAATGAATGTGGACGTAGGCCTGTACTGCAATAACTGACTGCTGCCAAGTATTGTGCAGTAAAGATTAAAGCATGAAACCTGATAATGTTAATGAAATAAAGTTTCTACTGCAATAATTGTGGAATTACAGCTATATTGCATCACCTGCATTATATAAACTGTTGTGCAATAAAGACTTGAAAATAAGCAAATAACTGCAAAAAGGCACCCCTAATAAAGCTGTGTTGTGCAATATGTTTGTAAGTAGGGCTGTTGCTCATGAAATAGAGTATGACATCTGTTCTGAAATAGAAACGTAAACAATACCACTAAGTGACTCAAGGTTAGCTAAGGAAGAGTGTTATGTTTAACTGTATATTTAGAGCTGTAGTACAACATATATGCACAATGACATTTGCTCTGCACTAATATCGGAAGCAATACCGGAAACACCCAAGGTAGAGTGTTTGTATATCAGGATTGTCATGTGTTAACCATTGCATTTCAGCTATATGTATTCCTGCTTTGAGGTACATTGCCACGGGCAAATATGAAACTGTAATAGCTGTAGACAGCAAATATACTATCTGCAACTGTATATGAGTCAGGTAGCCAACCCTATACTCCAATATGGTGTATACATGTCACAGATTCTTCCACCCACTAAGAGATTACTCTGTATGCCTGCATTCTGTGTAATAATGTACAGTTTACTTAGTATCTCTGTCATGTATGAATCTCATGCATGTGTGTTCAAGTGTCACTGCAGTCTTGTATAAAATGTACTAGTAATACCAGGTCATATGCTGTTTCCAGGTGAGCTCTAGGCAAATATTAGTCAGTCAATAATCAGCACTACCTTAGTAGCTCAGTTTGTTAACTGCTGTGTATGATGTACATTTTGTCACACACAGATCAGGGTTTGAATCCAGTGACAGATACTAGTAAATATTATTGAATCAGTTATGTGTTGTTTACAGATGTACTCCCCACAGGAATTAGAGGTAAATGGGTACAGTAGCCCTTATTATGGGTTAATAATTTGTGTGTTCAGATGTAGCAGAGTGTTAGCATTGAACAGGAATGTTAGAAGACATAATAAAATAAAGGCAATAAGTACAATACTAACAAAAGTTAATACATTAAATAAAATGTGGAATCTTGGTATGGCTATATGCCTGGTGTGTCTGTGAATGTTTACTGATGGTAACCCCATGCCTGCCAAGGATGGCATGATAGTTGTATACTCTCTGTACTGCACATAATACATGTCTCTCAAGTGTCAGACTGTCATGGACTGTAATCACTGTTGCCTAATCCCTCTGTCACAGATCTATCATCAACTTGATAATGTCAATAGCACAGTCACACTACAGCAGTCCACAGTACACCATGGTAGTTATATAGTTCCACATGACGTGTAATAGTCCTCTGTAGTTGTGTAACTGCAGGTGTTACTGCTTGGCCCATACTGTCCCATGCAGATAGCTTCAGAGGTATGTATGTGCTACAGCAGCTATAGGGCACTGTTATACATAAAGGAAGAGCAGACCTGTAGAGTATATTACAGTACTGTTTCAAAGTATATAGCCTATATTGGTATTAATGGACTGTATTTCTCTCTCCCTTAATCCCTTATCTTCATCATAATTTATTATCGTTATACATTGGTTATGGTTTACTATTAACTTATGTTGTTCCCTAAATGTTATACTAGACCTTGTGTTTTATTATTTTTATATATTACAATGGTTGCATATTAACATATCTTGTTGAATTACCTATGTTGTTGGCCTTATACCGTAAAAGTTACTGGCATGCTGTCACTATACTGTTATCTTACTTATTGTTGTGTTCCATATATTATGCAATGTTATGTTACTGGGTTATTTGCAATGTTGTGGCATGCTGTTATAACTAAGTAAATGTTTTTTTTCATTACTAACCTATACACATTGAAATACCACAACACCACAGCTCAACTGGGTAAGCCTGTTCCTGGCGATTTGCCTACACTACCTCAGATGGTCATGGCACCGGGTCCCAGCATGTCTTTGACCCAAGCACGTGGTGCCCCCCTCTGCTGGCCATGCACCACCCATGGGTGGAACAACCTCAGGGGATGGGACCCATTCCCCCTTGGAGCAGGTGTGGAGGAAGAGTAGTCACCCAGGATCAACTACTGGTGATGATGAGAAGGGCAGTTCATCATGGGTGTGAGCAACACCTGCAGTGGACTGAGGGCAGACTCACCAACCTGGAGGGGTCTGCTGGTCCCAGCACCCAGCCTCCAGCATAGCCACCTTCAGGGCAGTGAAGGAGCAGTGTTGACTGTCCATGGGTGGGGAGCTCAGTCACACTGCTGCTGTCTGGTGGCACATGGACCTCTGATTCCACAGCACCCTCCCCATCCAAGGTGTTTACCCCCCTCATGTGTCACACACCACGCCTGTATCCTTGTCTTGTCTGTCTGCAGATGCAACCTCTCTCCACACATACCTATATCCCTTCCCCAACATTCCATTCTCTCCTTAAAAAGGGCACATGTCCCACAAAAAATATCACCCCATACATAGCTCTCCATTTTGCACACGTCCACTGGACATAGGTGATTATTACATTAATTAATTAATTAATTCCTTAATTAATTAATTAACACATTTATGCTACCCTCCGCCTTCTCTCTGGGGTGTGAGGCTCCAAATTCCAAATTCTTGTTAAACCTGCACAGTTGTTGATGTAGAAGAAATGAAGAGCTATGGTTGTTTCCTACACCCATCCTGCACATCTCTGCCTGCCTTTCAGTATGTTTTTCCCCCTGCTTGACCCCATTTCACCACTTTCCTATCATCCCTTTTTTCTTTTCTTTTTTTATTTTTAGTGTGGGTTTAAGCATAGCTAAGTGACAAAATGCATTGTGGCATTTTGCTCTAACCTGTTTAAAACTGCCTTAATCATTTTATGTGTTTCTGACATTGTTAGGCACATCTGCAAAATAACCACCCCTGCCACATCTCAAACCCAGGCCCCTATCAACTACAGCACAGTGATTTAGCCCACTAGGCTACTCAGCTCTGAAATAAAGTAGGTGTTTCCACTAACATATCCTGATTGCCACTGACACACTGCAAGTACATATAATGAGGAAATTGACAGTGTACTTGGGACTGTGATGCAGACACTACACCAGTACACAGCCAAATAAATATTAATGGATGTACATGAGGCCTGGGATAGCAGGTATAGCTGTCAACTGTATAGACTGTTGCAGAATGTCCAGAGTTGTGCCCCCCAGTGTTGGTATGGTATCACAAAATCATACCTGTCTGCTAAAGTACTGGCAAGTCATTAAAAATTGAGGTTAGAAAATCATGACAGACATTTGAGTTCCACACTTCATACCCATCAGAAAACACATGCTAATGCAATTCCTGTGTCACAGACTGTATGCACGGACATATATCTTACAAATATAGTTGCTGCAGCTATGACTCAGTAGCTCAGTGTGTTAAATGCCATGCAGGTAGTATATTTTGCCACCTACAGTACTGGGTTTGAATCCATTGTGCACCTACAGTACTGGGTTTGAATCCATTGTGTTGCACTTCAATTACATTCTTGAGAATACAGCAAATTAAGACTGAGTCATGCAATTTTAACCAAAACAGATTGCTGTTACTGAATTAACTGCTACCCATGATTGCAAGTCAAAGGCCTGTATATAGGGACACACTGCACATATTTGTATAGCCTAACTATATGTTGCCTACTGCTCTCTGACTGGTACTGTTACATAACAGATGAACCTTAAGCACATGCCTTGAATGCACTGTTATGGGTACCCTCACCCTGGCTCTGCTGTGATGACAGAGCTGACACTTCTCCCTCAGTGACATATACAGCTTGCTGTCCTCCAATGTGTTTACACTCCCCACTATTAGTCCTAGTAAAAAAGCAGCAGCTGCAGACTGCAACATATACAGCTGTATGTTATGCTACCTGCTACAGACCTACCATACTTCACAACCTCCTAGAACAAGGGACTCACACAACACCCATACATAGAGGGGTGGGGGACAAAGGTCAAGTGATAGGGACATGTGCCACAGTCTGCCCCTACAAACATACAGAGCTGATAGACCAGCAGACACTCCAGCAGCATGCATATTCTGATGGGTATGATGTCTGACACCCACATGTCTCTTCCGCCTTACTGACCTCAACCCACAATGTTTAACACTGAACTGTCAGATAATCATAATGTTATCTGACAATGGCCAAACATAGCATGGAAAACTGTGGACATACCTCATAAGTCTCAACAGTGGACAGTATTAGTACCTACCCTGTGCGATGCTGTAGACTCCACACCGCACTAATGTCCATTTCACAGACTAAGAAAGGGGCTAAGGCCTGCATGAAAGCCTTAAATATTGCACTGTTGTGCCATGTCATTGGCTAATGAAAGTGCAACCCAGTTGTTATGGATGCAATTAGCAAGTCTGAGCCATGGATTGATGCACAGGCTATTACCTGTTAATGAGCATTACCTAGAAAAGGCAAGCAACTGCCTATGGTAAACAGGTCTGTAACTTGCTATAACAAGACAGACTGTGATTTATCAAGCATTGTTCTTCAGGATTTCTTCAAAAAAGCATTATGTTATTCTACTAGGTATGTAATACAAGTTCCCATATAATGAGACGTAGATGGGAGGATGCAGTTATGTGGAATAGGCAGTAGTAGCAGTAACAGCAGTAGGCCTCCTCTAGTACATCTTTGGGAAGGACATGTAGTTGATACTCTGCTATCCAATAGCTACAGGCATGCCTGATGTGAATTATTCACAGCTGTGGCCCTCTTGCTCCCTCCTACAATAGTTAGCTCCCTTATGAATTCTACTGAATTATGTGGTAGACATATTGACGGTAAGTAAGGGTGGATACAACTGTCATATCACATGATGTACTATCATTCAGCACCTCTCAGTCTGTGAATGTCACACAGGAATAGTTCAGACATTGAAAGATGTCCATTACTGTCCCTGATGTACTCTGGCTATGTCACAGTTTAGTCAACATTTGTATGTTATTGCTTGAGAGCTATGGCTAACATACCTGGCAACCCCCTACAGCAGGAAGTCAGGTCATGGCCAATATTACTGGTGGGACACAGGCCAAATGTCAGCAACAGAGTGTACATATTAGTCATACAATGTAAAAGTATGAATAAAGTAATAGATATTACTGTAGAACAACTGTGTTCTGAGGGTTCTGGCATGTGATAGCCAGATTCATCATATTCTGGGTACAACCATCAGTTATTGGCCAGCCACTTGCCAGATGTCCACAGGATTCTGCCAAAAGGATCACATACATCAGGCACACGTACATATTCAGTAAACATCTGTGTACTGGAGAGGTATGACACCTACAGGGAGGATAGACTACAGCAGGTTTGCATTGCTGTCTGTCATTGTGGCACAGTGATGTTGCTGGACTATCCCCATATACATGTAATAACACACACCTATGTGTCTGACAATGGCCGTATGACATAGAAGTGGGACTTTGTCCACACGGGACACACCACAGTAGACAGCATTGATGAGTGTGGAGACATACAGCACAGTCTGTCATGGCACACAGGGACATAACCGGTATTGCTACTATGTTGGTGATAGCAACATGCATAGCATGTTGATAGACTGTGGAGTACGGTGTAGGAGGTAGCAGTGGATAGTGCAGGCCAAGTTGGATGTACAGGGCCTGTACATACTGGATATCAATGTATCTGGTCCTGTGATGTGTTCCCCTCTTGTTGTCTTTCAGAAAGGATGTATCAAAGGAGGCACCCACCATTTTCAGAGGATGAAAATAATGTCATTCTTGATGGCCTCAGACTGCATGACAATATTCGGCTGTCCAGGACTCACCACAGTCGTGACCAATGTGCAGTAATGTGGGCTTACCTCATCACAGCAGTCAACCATGTAGGGCTACAGGACAGAACCTATGAGCAGGTCCAACACTGGGACACAGATATGGTCAATGCTGTATGGCAAAGGGTTGCCGCTGTGGTCAGGGGGCATGCTGCCACCAATGAAGTGCCTGCAGAAGAACAACCACTCTTGGCCACAGAGGAATTCCTGGCAAATCTGGGAACAACCACCAGCTCACATGCATCCATCATCCCATACATTGTGGAGGTGGGTGCCACAGCATCCACAGCAGAGGAGCGTACAGGTAAGCTTCCTGTGTTCATCAGTGTAATACTGTATTAGTCACTGTTGCAGCCTCTGCATACCAGTACATGGGTGTCAAGTCTATCTGCATTGGGGGGGTGGTGGTTTGGTTTTAATGCATAGTTGTGCACACATACTCAGAATGTCAGCAATGTAGGTAGTATAACATTAGCTACTGTACATGTTGATATACACACATATTACCCTGTAGCAATGCCACATTTAGTATTGCTGACAATACATCTCCCTAACATTTCCATAGGTACATCAGGTGTGGCTGGAGTTCAAGGTTCTTTACCTGGTAAGTGTGCTACATTTGTTGTATGGATCATATATACCCTAAGAATGTTAATGGCTGACATTTTGCCCTAGGCACAACTGTTATGCTTAGCCAGAATACAATATTTGTATGTTCAATTTCGGAGGGGTTAAGTGATGTACATTGAATGGTTAATCACAGTTGTGTATTTGCAGGAGCAGTAACACATTTGCAATATTTTTTGAGTAGGTCTATGCAGTCTGCTATACAGGAGGCAATCACTCACAGATGCCTGTTCACACACAATATGGAGATGGTACATACCTGAGGCAGCGTCACTAGAACTGACATAGTATGTTCAAGATGGGTGCACTGTGTTTTAGGTGGAGGTTTATCACATGCACTGACATATTGTTTATTGCACAGGTGTATAATACTGTCAACATTAACTGGCTGTAGCTGCATGTTATGAAGGGCCGGTCTTGTCTGTGTATGTTGTAGTCTGCTTGTGTGCTGTGCATGGGATCAGAAATAAGATGTGGTATGTGTAATGCAGTTGTGGCTCCTCACCTGCAGGTGTATGTGTGTGGATTACCATACATAATAGTGCAGGTAGTAATGTACTTATTTTGTCTTCCTCCTCAAGGGGGAATGAGGGGGTTGGAGTGGGTCCCCCTCACAACCTGATGCCAGTGTCTTATTGGACTCTGATGATGATGGTGGCCATAGTGAGGCACAGATGGGGTAATTGGGGGCTGAATCTGTTCCATGGGTTGACATCCCACTTCCTTCTCTCAGTGTTCCCACACACAATCAATATATCCACACATATCCAGTCCCCTGCAGCCACAGATATTGGACAGTCAGAGTGTGGTGACATCGAACAGGAGAGTGGAGGACTGCTGCCCATCTGCCACCTGTCACAGGTGTCACATGAGTCACTCGATACATGTTTCGGTCCATCATGGAGGCACAGGCACATTCTGAATGCAACACCAGATGGATGCTAAGGATCATGGATGCTGCACAGTCTGACATATGGGATGCCCTCCACCACATTGGTGATGCCATACATCGTTTCACTGATGTAGTGGGCAGACGGTGAGGTGAGATATTGTCAGTCCTTGACAACATGTTGTCTGTGCTGGAACATCTGGTGGTAGTAGGGCATCGGACATGTGGACGTAGGTCAGCAACACCATCTGCTGAGAGTCCATGTGGCCATTCACACATGCTTCTGTAGTGGTAGTACCTCCAGCACTACTAAAGGGAGTGTGCTGTCTGCACTGTGACATGGCAGGCAATGGGCACATGGTCCTGGGTGGTCCTGTCTGGGACACAGGCCCAGCAGACACCAGACATCATCATCAACTAGCACTGCATCTGAAACTGGGCATGGTGGTGCCAGTGCCACTCCTGGCAGAGCCAGTTCACATGTCTGTGACTGAAAACAGTGAACTGTCCACTCTGCCATGTATGATCCACAACTGTCCAACATACAAATGTGTAGTTCTAGCACTTGGCTTGACTGTGTACATGCACATACTCAAACATCACTGTCACATGCAGGACACCAACAGACACACATAGCACCTCTCCATGGCCCAGCTAAGCAGCACCCTTTCCTGACTCACACACATGCTCTCAACATTTTGGCACAGCCTAGGCCTCTGGCACCTCCACACCACACCCTGTGTATGTGATGATACCTGTGCCACATCCATGTCATCCATTGATTCAGGAACATGCAAATATGTGTCTGATGCACAGGGTGACTATATTACATTACATGTAGTTTTTTAGTGTGGTAGTGTTATGATGCCATGACAGGTGCTTTATGCTGGCATGTATCATGAGTACACATCAGCATTTGTGTACCTCTGTTGCATAATGTCATATTGGCGGTAGTCTTGCAGAATGACAGCTGTCTCACAGAACTGTGTATCTTTCTGTTCGAGGGGGGTTTGAGTGGCTAAGCTATGCAGAATCGGTGTCAATACAGCAGCACAGGACAGAATGACAGCACAGCAGAAATATAACATCAGGAAGGTATGGCTGTATATGTGCATGGCTACATAGGTGCATATGTGTAGAACAGTGTGTCAGGGACAATGGGGGCAGTCAGCGTAATCTTGCATGCATACCCTGTGACAAGGCCTGCTACCCTTGATATATGTCACCTGGGTGATTTGTACATACAAATGTATGTGGTGGTGGATAGCATGTATGCCTCAGTAGATGTGGGCTATTTAGGGCTAGCAGCTAGTGACAGGGCAGTAAAATGCATGACAACTTTACACCTATATAGCCATATGTGTATAGCTGCATGGGAATATATTTGTGAACTCCCACACACAGAGTTGCCTTTAATGATATTAGAACCTCTACCTATCTATTAGTATGCACTATAGCACTGAGTAGTGATCGCATGTGCCACAGAGATTATTTGTTTTGAGATTGCTTGCCACTGCTGTTAAGGTGGATGACATTAGCAGGTGCTGACAGGGAGGCCAATGTTGGGGAGGATGCTAGTCACAGGTACATAAAATGATTGGTCATTGTACAGAGAAGGGACAGATGGGCATGTCTGTACTGCTGTAAGGGAAATATCTACACACACACACACACACACACACACACACACACACACACACACACACACACACACACACACACACACACACACACACACACACAAGGTGGCTGCTGTGTGATTTGACCCCCTATGTACCCCCTATTACACACTACAGCTCGCAGTACTAATTGCACGTGCCACTTGTTACATGTGGTGTATATGCGACTGCATCCACAGTAGTTGTGGGCTACACAAACTGGTCTTGTCTTACACAGCCTGTGTGGCCTACAGAGTGAACCTGCTTTATGCTGTGAGTATATCTAGTGTCCTAGCACTGGTGTAGCTGTTAATACCTCTGCTATGTGTGTATGGTTACCAGTATTGCCATTTCTGGCCAGTTGCACTTTGCTAGATGGACAATTGGCCAGTAACAATATGGTCTGTCCAAATCCTGCATTGAAGTCACATTACAACACCTGCTCACCAATGTCTGTCTACAGGGTGACATTCCAAAGGCACAAAGTTCTGTGGTTGGGTGGATTATGTTGTTATGCGGCCTTGGTCTTTTACCAGCAGACAACTGTTATGTGTGTTGGTGCAGATAGCCCCAGCATTCTGCATGTAGGTGTGGACTTTCATGCATCCTCACACACACATATACACATGTATGTATGTATATATATATATATATATATATATATATATATATATATATATATATATATATAAATCACTACTAAATCCTGAATACTTACAATACCGAAGACCGGAATCCTGAGACCAGATACCCAGAAGATGAGAAGACCGGAAGACCAGAAGAGTGAATTTCAAAATGGTGAAGTACAGAGATGTTAAAGTAGTGCTTCTAGTGTTGCAGTTTGTGAATGGAAAGGTGAAAGGTCAGGTAAGTATCTATGTTTGTGTTGGTTAGGGACTTTAGTGTGTGTGTAAGTGTGTGTTGTGATTGTGATGTGTGTGAGGGGAATGTAGGTGTGTGGTTGTGTTTCCGTGTGTTTGTCTGCATAGTGCGACCTTGGAGCTAGAATATTTAAGTAGTGGCGGTGTGGGGGGTGCAGCCTCCAACATGGGAGGAGCAGGGGGGCTTGACCTCCTGCTCTTATGTAGTGTAAGATTGTGTGTTTGTGTTTTGGGTGAAGGTGTGTGCATCTGTATGTGTGTGGTGTATGTTTAGTGTTGTGTTTGGGATTTTAAATTTCGCACTTCTGGTCTTCCGGCCTTCTCATCTTTCAGGTATCTGGTCTTGGGATTCTGGTCTTCGGTATTGTAAGTATTCGGGATTTAGCAGTGATCCTATATATATATATATATATAACTATATATATATATATATATATATATATATATATATATATATATATATATATATATATATATATATATATATATATATATATATGCGTGTGTTTGGAGGGTCTACATCACTATACACATTTATGTAGCTCTATAAATATATATATATATATATATATATATATATATATATATATATATATATATATATATATATATGTATGGGTCTACTACGTTAGACCAACAGTCCACAACACTGACACCCACAACACCGACACCACAAGAACGAATCCGCAAAAACATGAAAGCTCACATGCCCGGCAAACCACAATACTGACAGTTAACAAAACGTTCACTGTTCCACACAACACACACACACACACACAACACAAGCACACCAACAACCTAAAAACCTACACTACACCTTACACACAACTATCTATACACTAACCTTAACCCAAACCCTAACCCTAAGGTCCGTCACTATTGCACACTTACCTTACCCGCACCCTAACCTTAACTCACTTAATCCGCCCCTAACCCGCAAGACCCTCACTATCGCACACACTTACCTGACCCTAACTCAATAATTCGTCGCTAACCCTCAAGTCCCTCACTATCGCACACTTACCTTACCCGCACGATAACCTGAAGTCCCTCACTATCGCACACTTACCTTACATGCACCCTAACCCTAAATCCCTCACTATCGCACACACACCTTACACGCACCCTAACCCTAAATCCCTCACTATCACACACTTACCTAGTTGCACTCACACATTTCCCGTGTCATTGTTTTCGCTGTCGGATTCCGAGTTGTCAGTTATCTGCTCATTCGGTCTTCTGGCATCAGTGATGTCAGTGTCGATCTTCCAAGCTTTTGTTCTAATGTAGGGAACCCATATATATATATATATATATATATATATATATATATATATATATATATATATATGTCACATAATGATATATAGGATGATCATGTGTGAGGGGCATATGGTGAGGCCGATACTTATACCTAGCTGTCTGTAAGCACAGACATATTTTCACATATCGGTTCTTTAGGCAGATGAGGCATCAAACTTGGACTCAAGTTAGCTAAGTGTAGGAGCATGCCCAGTGTGACTGTTAGTACTTACAAGGTGACTCCAGGCCAGACTTACCTGTACTCCAGTTGGGATTTTGTGTGCTGCGCCAATTGGCTGCTGCACATGATTCAGCAATCCAGTACCTCCCTGATATTTTGTCCAAGGGATTCCCTGGCAGTTTGCTGATCATAATATATTACTGTACAGATTGCAACAGACTGTACATAGTTTTGCATCATATGTATGGTATATTTTACATAGTATTGTGATTTTCTAGTACATCAGTGTCAAATCATTATAGATTCACATTAGGAAATTATGACAGACATTTGAGTTACTGACTCCATACACACCAGGAAACCCATGCTACTCCACAGCCTGTTATTCTCTGAACGTTCTACAGTTCTCTGGCCATTAGTTAAACCTTGTCCTTATATTTGATCTTTGTTCAACTACTGTTCATTGGTTTGTCCAGATTTCCTGCTCTAGCTGGTTGTGGGTATGCTGTGACTGGGGTACATGATGTAACACATCACACACAGGGTGACAGTCTTCATACCTCTGACTGTATATGTTTTGCAATATATCCAGCATTCTGCCCATATATCTGCTCTGCTCCTCATACGGTTGTGTTTTTCTGGTAATATACTAATAATGGCCATTACATCCTCCTGCTACTCTGACTTGTTGCAACCTGCTGTTATACTTCCTACCATTTTGGTTGCTCAGAGCATGTATAATGTCTGTAGGTTTGGCCCTCTGTCCCTCCATTGTCTCTGGCTTTGTCCAGCTTTCTTGCAGTAACAGATTGTGACATATTGACAGTGTGTGGGACTTGTACTATAAAGTACCTCACATTCAAAAGTTGTAGGTGCAGCCAGCTTCAAACCATGAACACCATCAACCATGGTAATATACTTAGCCCTGAGCCACAACAGCCACCAGAAAGTGATTTTTAATTCCTCACACTATTAGCAGCAGACAGACATATACACTTTGACCCCTGCATATTGTGGAAAATAGGACATGTAGCCAGGTTGTTTGGGACAGCCCTGGGATTGTGTGGTCTGCTGATATATCCTTGTGAATATACTCTGTTACTGCAGTTGTATGTGAACACTGATGTTTTGGGGGTAGGGGACTGTAGCATTAAGAGTTGTGTGTCTGTCCTATGACTCTGCTGTTTGGCATTTCCCTTACATACTGCCATGGGTTTTGCTGCCTTGTGGCCTACTGCATATTATGGGGCAGTCACTATTGGACAGAGTACCTGTTGTCCCACACATCTGTTTGTTCTCTGCAAGTAGCCCAGTTGCCCACTCCATTCCCTTGCATAAAAACAGCAGGTCCATACATATGCAACCAAACTAGTATCCCATACATCTGTTGTAAAGGAGAGTGACTTACATTGTGCACACAGCAGTTGAGATGCCTATTTTTCATGGCTGACTGTCTGATGCACGCAGTACACAGCCAATACATGGTAAGGTACAGGTTGTGTGGTGTGGCTGGCATCCTTTTTACTGTGCATGTGAGTCAGAGTAAGGTGTCTATCCCTAGGACCCTAGGTTGTCAGTGCATGTGCTATGCATTGCCTCTTTGCCGAGGCCAGGGCATACTGGGCATACATACATTTGCCTACCTGGACAGCCTCAGGGGGGTCCGGCTCTGAGTCCCCCTGTGGTTGTGGCTGTGGGTACCTTTGCACTGGTGGGTGCTGTATGTCCCTTCCATATGATGATCCTGCCACATCTGTTTCGACAGGATCATATTGTGTAGCATGGCACATACTGTGAACATCTGTGCACATGTAGCTGGACACTACTGCAGGGCTCCAACAGATATATTGAGGAACTGGAGCCATGACTTGAGCAGCCCTACATGCACTCTATGATGTTCATAGTTTGTGCGTGTGCCTCATTATGGCATTCATTGGTAGGTGTGGGTGTCATCCATGGTTCCAGTGCATACCCAGCATCCCCCACTAGATGGCCATATGAGATGTCCCCCCTGGCAAACATCTGGTACAGCTGTGATGAGTGCCACATATGAGAGCTGTGATAATTTCCAGGGCTGCCAGCACACACATTCATGATGATGCCCTGGGAATTGCACATCACCTGGCAAATGATGGAGTGTTACCCATTGTGGTTGATGTAGGCTCTACCCTCCTTACCAGACAGTGCTTTAATCTGTACATGAGTACAGTCTACGGCACCCATTACCTCAGGGTGGTGTGTTACATGGTAGAAGAGATGCATACTGCTGGCCGTCTCCTCAGGGGTGCGGGGTAAATAAATGTGCTTATTGGCATATGTTTGCAAGGCAGCCAGGAATGATGGAGTACCCTGGATGCAGATGCCTATGAGATCCCCATCAGGTCCCCAGTTGGTCTTTGAAAAGTATTCTAAGGGCTACACATACCTTTGTTTCCAGTGTGATGGGTTCCCCTCTGTTGGCTCTGGGTCTGAGCTGAGGTCAGCAGAGCTCAGTGAGTTCTTGTAGTATGTCCCTGTCCACCATGTAGCATTTTACAATCTCCAGCTCACGTAGCTCCTGGAAGGTTACTCTGGGCCTGAACACTCTTCTCCTTGTCAGTTTAGGCCTATCGTTAGTGGCATCATCAGCACTGACCTCCGCTCTGACGCATACAGATGTAGCAGAGCAGCAGCAGCCCCTAGCATTCTGTCAGTTAAAATTCCCAAGTCTGTACTCTAATGGTGCAGAGTATGGGGGAAAATCAGATTGTAGGGTGTATGCATACTTTATAGTGCTCTGCTGCAGATGCAGCCTGTGTGATTGGCTAGCTATGATGCATTCCACCTGCCAGGTACATCAATGAGGGTTTTGAATGGCCCAGTTTAAGTGGAACAGGGGTTATCAGTATTTTATACATGATTGGCTTTCCCAGACAATTTCCTTTTTTTTTTTAAAACTGCCTGCCCTGCTAAGCACTGCAGCTGGTATAAACAATGCTGAGCAGTTTGGACACACCCCCATGTACTTGCATGCTTAGCATAGCTCAAACCTACTAAAACATGCACCCCACAGCTAAACAAAGGTTAGCAATACTGAATACACCCCCCTGCTTAGCTGAGCATCGCTCAATGCAAATGGGTGCCACTGAGCTCCAATCAACTTAAACATTTACTGACATTTCAATGCAATTCACCTGCTTATGAGGTGATTTGCATGCCACAGACACTCATGTCTGCAGGCTCATGCATGCCTCTCGGCTCTGTTTACTGCTGCTTACTTCAGTGTAAGTTCCATGCCACTATGCCTACACAGAAAATGAATCTGTGCACGCTTTATTGAATACCCCCTTATAAGTAAATAACCCAAAATTGTCATAGAAAGTGCACTGAATGTAAGTGCCAGAGTTGCCTAAGTGCTGTCAAATATATAGTAAAAGAATACAGAGAAAAAAATATATAAAAAAATTCTCATTTTCCAAAAAATTGAAGACTACTTGAAATCTGAACAAATACAGTTAAATCATAGAAAATTTAGCACTAAAAATTTGGACAAAGATTTTATCATTGTGACAGATGCAACATCAACTACTGTAGGCTTATTTAACATTCTAAGTAATGAACATTTTCAGAAGGTCTGTTTCCAGACTAATGCCTGCTTTGGGTTATTTGTGTTCTTTGATTTAAAGCCTGTATCTCTAAAATGGTTCAGCATTTATTCACAAAGCTTTCAGAGAATGTTACTGGTGCAAGTGTTGATAAAATACCTTTGGAATATGCTTTTCCCTCAATGAACACTAAAAAACAGCTGCTACATATATTTTACTGAAAAACAAATCAGTTGTTTAATGTCATATTGTTATTTTTCAGTATATACGAAGAATGAAATCATCACTTTTATTCAAAAATACTTCTTTTAGGTCTGAAATCATGCCAACCTTATATATTTAGTTCTTCAACTTTTTGGTAGCTTTTATTTTAGTCTTTAGAGAACTGAAGGTCTTACATTTGTTTTCAGCTGACTTTTTTATAAAAAGTTTCACTCTGTCAATTTACAAAGGCAATTTTGTCCTGAATTCAACCCTGATGTGAAATGATAGTGGGGCTCTACTGCTTCAACATATTATTATGAAATTTTCTGTACAAGATCCCTTGAGAATATCACTTCAATTTTATTTTTTACTGCCTGATAACTTTTAAGAAAAGTGGACAAGAGAATTTCAAATATGGATAACTACTCAGAACATGTTTTGCTATAACATAGAAAATGTTAGCAGATATTACTTTTCGTTTTGAGAGAGCGTACTACTTTTAGTTCTCTATTCATGAGATCACATCTGTAATATGATTCTGATACATACTCAGTTTGTTGACTTAAAAAAGTGTAAAAAATATACATTATGCAAAATACATGGCAAAAATTAGAGCATATAAATGTCACCAAATGACTACTGATGGTACCTAGCAGCAATGGACCATTACATTGTAATGGTATAAAGCCCTACAGTAAATTTTAGGGAATAACACATCCTAATCCTCAGATACAAAAGGTACTTAATGGACAACTCCAGCTGTAAAGACACAGGAATATCTTTATCATCCTTTAATGCAGTCTAAACTGGAGATGGTTTATTAGTTCATTGACAAAAACATTACGTTTTTTCAGGAGAAATAAATAGAAGTTTAATTCTGATGTAATGACAACTCAGTAAAAGATCTATTTTAAGCCTTTATTGTACTTAGGATAGTTAACAAATGTTTGCCTCATAACATACAATAAAAACATTAATAGAATGCAAAATATCAGACTGGCTGTAAAGGCACATGAACAAATGCCACAGAGCCCTGTCTTTGAAAGTCCAGATCTTTATCACACTTTGAGATATGTGTGTGTGTGTGTGTGTGTGTGTGTGTGTGTGTGTGTGTGTGTGTGTGTGTGTGTGTGTGTGTGTGTGTGTGTATATGTATATATATATATATATATATATATATATATATATATATATATATATATATATATATATATATATATATATATATATATATATATATATATATATATATATATATATGTGTGTGTCCTTGATAATATCAAAAAGTAAATTTGTCAACACATTGCACACTTAAACTAAAACACTGAAACTGCAGCATAACAACAGGCTTTAAGACCAACTGTGGTATACAGACTGCCAATATTACAAATGTAACCATCACACATTCCTATGCACAATATATCAACAAATAAAACACGCTGTCTGTTTTTTTTGTAGGGGACACACCTGCTAATATCTCTCTCTCTCTCTCTCTCTCTATATATATATATATATATATGTATATATATATATATATATATATATATATATATATATATATATATATATATATATATATATATATATATATATATATATATATGGATTCATATCAGATCGCCGAATGCTCATTTCACCGAAACTCATTTCACCGAGACCAAATGACTGAAAACTCATTTCACCGAAACCTCATTTCGCCGAAAACTCATTTCACCGAAAATAGTACAGGCAGTGTATATGCCCTTTTCCCCACTGTAGTGCGACCCTGGACTTAGAATATATAAGTAGGGGGGTGTGGGGGCATAGCCCGCCACCTAATGTTGTTAAAAACTACCAACTTACCTAGTTAATAGGAAGTGGACAGTATAAAAGTAAGCTAGTTGGGGGGCTACTCCCCACAAACCCACCAAAGTGTGGGGGTTGTGCCCCTCACACCCCCCTACTTATATATTCTAACTCCAGGGTTGCATTACAGTGGGGAAAAGGTCATATACACTGCCTGTACTATTTTTGGTGAAATAAATTTCGGTCAAATGAGCTTTCGGTGAAATGAGTTTTCAGTCATTTGGTTTCGGTAAAATGAGTTTCGGTCAAATGAGCATTCGGCGATCTGATAGGAATCCATATATGTATATATATATATATATATATATATATATATATATATATATATATATATATATATATATATATATATATATAACTTCACCAACTTTCACATGACCGAGACAGCAACACTGACAGGACATAACATTGACTGCTCAGAACACTGACGAGAAATGGATGGTGAGTAACCTGTTGGCCAACCCAACAAGTACACAACAATGGCAGGAAACAAAACAAGCCCATATGGGAGACTTCACCCCCCCCCCCACACACACACACACACTCCTATGTGGGGGACTGTGCCTCCCCGACTAAATATACCAACACCAAGATCATACTACCATGGAGGTAAGGGGCAAAGGTAAACTTGCTGGCCAAGCACTTCCTTACCATCAGTTTCCCGTTGGTGTTCCTAGCAGTCCATGTTATGTCCTGTTGGTGTTGTTGGCTCGAACATGTGAAAGTTGGTGAAGTGGCGTTTCAGTAATATGAAGGAGACCCATATATACATATCAACAGCAAGGTCACACAGCACTGAGAAAGAGGGTAAATCATGTACTCCAAACACTGCTGCCTTTTTATGCTGTGTACATTGCCATCATAGCCATATCGACAGTCCATGTAACAATGTTGATATTAAAGACTGTCAATGTGCTGCAGTTTCAACCTTTTAGTGATAATGTCCTGTGTGTCAACAAATGTATGTTTAGATACTTTCAAGGATTTTTACTTTTGACATAATAAGAACTCATTGCACATATATTCTGCAAATTAGTTTTACTAGGCCTTTTTTGCAGAGGTCAAATAGCATGGTGCCAGAAAGTGACTATAAAGGCCGTGTGAAAAATTGAATTTACAAGGTATATCTAAGAACCACTTGTCACTTCCAGACTTATCAACATACACTGTGATTTGGTTAGTTTTTGAAGTAATCATTTATAAGCGATCTGTAACTACTGCTTGCTTTTAAATTTAATTTGTCACCAAAAATGTCACCTGCATTTTGAGTATTCCTGATGTCTCATGAAAACGAAAGTAAAAAACATAGCATCCACAGTAATGTATTTCCACCTATGGCTAAAAGGCACCCCTGTGTTGATTGTCAAAAAAAAATTAATAAAAAATAAATACAATTATATTGGTCTATGGACAGAAAGTATTGTTACCGCTGCCCAGAGACCAATCTGTTTTTTTTCCTGCTAGAAAAAAAGTGAAAATCATCCAATCACAGCAATGAACTTCAACATGGAGCTTTTAGACACTAAGCTCTGACCCCCCCCATCAAGCCAGAGGAATGATCACTTTAATATGGTCTGCCTCAGACAGCCATTTGCTTACTTCCACTGAATATGTAACTTTCAATTTTCCATTTCCAAAAGGTGTAATGCTATCTCTCTAAGTGGAGAACAAATGGGTAAAATGTGAAAGAGATGAATACTTCTTAAAATCTAAAGCTAGGAAGTTCACAGTATGGTTAAAATAATGTATTTATACTTAAAACGTTTATTTGATAAAGTAATCTAATTCATCTTAGTTCTTAGCCTCTTTGGTCAAGAATAAGGGACAATGTGAAAAATAAAGGGAAACAAAGGCCCGAAACCCAGTATAGTTTTTAAATATTACTCACATTTACTTAAAAAAGTTAAAAGGAAACAGACATATGAAACTCTGTCTGGCATTTTGACTGACTGAATATAAACATGTGTGATTTACTAGGAAATGGAAAATTAGTTAATGAGAGGCAACATGTATGAGGTAAAAACAGGGCCAGTTAAGAGATACATGATTCAGTATTATTTACCATGGCTATTTGTCAAAAAAAAAATCATAAAAGCAAAAATGTGACAAATCCCTTCAGTGTGGAATAGTATGGAATGTGGACATTTAAGCACTCAAAATGAGAAATGTTTCCATAAAGAAGCATAGCTGAGAGCTATGCTTTCTCTCCATCGCAAACAGATGGACCAATCTGGCAATCAGTTTTGATCACAAAAAGTCTTAAGAAATGGCAACAGAAATGCATTTTGCTGCAGATGCCTTAAACCTGAAAGTGCTACTACAGGAACTGCAGAAAAAAATGTAGGTTTTGCTCAGGGCAGTAGCTAGTGACACCACTGCCAAACATTCTATGTAGTTTCTTGCCAGAATTTAAAATAAAACATATATTGGGAAAAAAAGCTGTCCTGAAGATCTGCATTGAAGTTCCTGGGAGTCTCTAGTTATACAAGCACTAATCTCTTGTCATACGATTTTTGACTAAAGAGTTCTGGAAAGGATTATAACTGGTTGCTAAGGCCAACTAATTCCAGGCAAATAGACTGCATAATTTACAGGATATGTGCTCGCTACCTATGTCCTATTACTATGTTGTGGGATACGGGTGGACCAGACGGGGGGGTATTTATTCACCAGGGTACAGTATTTCAGAGCTGGGGCATGCCCCAGAATTCTTCAGTGTGACGTCCTGTATGCTAACTTCACTAGGAATTGTATTGAGAAAGTGTGGGACTATGATATGGACTATATCATAAATATTCTGAAGAAGAGAGCTGTATATTGCGATGGCCAAAGAAAGTCTAACAGTGAAGATATTGAAACACCAAGGAGCATTTTGACAGAATTAAGTAAATGTAAGGATAATTACAAATGTTTACATGTAATTAATTACAAATATTTAAATGTAATCTATTTCTGTCAATGAATAAAAATGGTTGGTGCTAGTTCTAATACCTATGACTGAATCAACAGGGAAGAAGGAATGTATTAGCTAGATATCATGACATCAATTATAGGATATTTTTGGGAAGAATATCATTTATAAAAAGGACTATAAATATAGACAATGAGCTACATATGACCAGCTTTGAAAACTAAAAAAAATCTTCTGATGTGATTCAAATGTTCTTTTCTTTATTACTGAACAGTGGGACCTTGTGTAATAAAACAAAGTATAAAAAACAGAGGCTTTGATCTATATTTTAAAAGTATGGTGTCATTTTAAATTTTTCAACTTGCTAGACATTTAAAACTTATAAGCTTAAAAAGTTTACTAATTGGTTGAATTATTTCATAGTAAAATACTAGGATTTTCACAGTAAGGGCTTAAAAGTTTGAATTCTGATGACCGACAATACAACTATGCATCTATACAGATTACTTTTCGCATCATTGTTAATTAGACTAGTCTTTACAGATCTGAAAGGGGAGAAAAAATAATTTATTCATAACTGACTCTCTGATATTCATGTTACAGAATTCAGGGTCATGTTAAGTAGTAATCTATCCCAGCACTCATTGGGTGCAACCCAGGAATGCCACTATACATCCACCCACTTCTTGCTTTTCCTGGTAAGGGATCACCACAGTGGATCATCTGTCTGCTCATGATTGGCTGTGGGGTTTTACAGTGTTGAGTTGCCAGCCCGGTGCCCAACCTTCCACAGAAGGCACACACTCACACCTAGGGCCAATTTAGAGTGTCCAATCCACCTACTGCATGCCTTTGGGATGTGGGAGGAAACTGGAGCAAACCCACGCAACCACAGGGAGGACATGCAGACTCCGCACACAAGGCACCCCAGCTGAGACTTGAACCAGAGAACCTCCTGCTGTGAGGCGGCAACGCTAACCGCTGCACCACCATGGCTGCCCACTATACTTCCACCCACTGTGGTCTGTTATTTGTCAACAGAGCTATACATTTTGCACATCAGCCCTGACAAAGTCCATGGCAACAGTCGTGTAAGAGCAGTACCGCCAATGCTCTTTACTACGCTGGTCTGCAATATGTTCCTGCAGGTATCAATTGTGCAACACATGTGACTGTGTGTGTGTGTGTGTGTGTGTGTGTGTGTGTGTGTGTGTGTGTGTGTGTGTGTGTGTGTGTGTGTGTGTGTGTGTGTGTGTGTGTGTGTGTGTGTGTCTGCCTGTGTGTGTGTGTGTGTGTGTGTGTGTGTGTGTGTGTGTGTGTCTGTTTAAAAAAAAAAAAAATATATATATATATATATATATATATATATATATATATATATATATGTATGTATGTGTGTGCATATATAAGTATATGAATGTATATGTACATGTAGATAGCTGAAAATATACAAAAAATAACTATAAACAAAAAAAGCTATGCTGGTGAAGGGTATATGCGCTTCCCTACGATTGTGGAACCTTTGAGTCAGCATACAGTATATATAATTAGCAGGGGGAGGGTGGGGTGTACAACCTCCCCATCATATGGGAGGGGGTGAAGAGGGGTGTGCCCCACCCACGAAAATATTGTATTAGGATGTGTTCAGGTATTGTCAATATTTAGTATTTAGATATTTTAACTGTCACTATCAAGGAATTTAGATATTTTTAAATAGACTCACACACAAATACATGTATATACATACTGTGTGTGTGTGTGTGTGTGTGTGTGTGTGTGTGTGTGTGTGTGTGTGTGTGTGTGTGTGTGTGTGTATATATATATATATATACATATATATATATATATATATATATATATATATATGTATATATATATATATATATATATATATATATATATATATGTGTCTGTGTGTGTGTGTGTGTGTGTGTGTGTGTGTGTGTGTGTGTGTGCGTGTGTGTGTGTGTGTGTGTATATAATAAAACAGTAGTTGTGAGATAGTAGCCCAAGAGAGGTGTCTATGTGTCTGCCATGGGGGCATCTGTCATAGATGTCCAGACACACAACACTTGTTAACATAGCTCCTCACCCTGCATCACCCATGCACATCCATGAACCCTCACCCACATGGACTGGCACATCTCTGCAGTGCACTTGAAAAAAAAATATGTATACATTTGCAGAGATCTTCACTGAACCATTCTTATCAAGTTAGTTTGAAGTCATAGTCATTGCCAGGAGAATGGACACAATTAATTAGCAGTAGCCACTCCTCCAGACTACTAACTTAGCATGTCTAGCTAAACTGGTCTCCATGGTATGGACATCACCAGGTAAAAATAATAGTCATAAAGTAGTCTTTGAGTCAGAAGAGCTCAATGTGGTGCATGAATGTTTGGGATAAAGGCTTCCAAACTGAGGTAAGCCTTTCTGAATCCCAGGGACTATTGATAAAAGTGATTATGAGTTGCTTTTAATTCCATCAGTAACTGAATGAGAAAGCTGTGCACTTTGGATTTCTCGGGCAAGTGAACATTTTATTAGTGTTATAATAAGTATTATGCACACTCAGACCATGTTCTTATGCAAGAATACTCCTTATAGCACAGTATGGCTTTTCACTCATCACAAAGGACTTTAAGAATGGCTTTTAGTTAACAATAGGAACTTTTGATAGAACTGTGGTGCTACTGTCCATTTCAAAGACTTAAGATATAGTTCTCATTAAACATTTGACATTGTGAATTGCTTTACTAGTTTAGTAACAAGTTAAAAATAATTTGGGAGCACAGACTCAGTTTTATATAAATATGATAGACAGGTAGCTCTACCTTTCATTTTAGAGTAAGGGACTCAGACTCTCAAAACGGCACAATTAATATATTCACACAGCTTTTATGTGATTAATACACATCTTGAGATACTAGCTAAGATTTTTTGGAAATGTCATTGAAACTGTTATGAACTACTGCATGCGTAAATTAGATTACATGATGAACTAATGATACATTTTCACATTGTTAATATTAGTGACCATATATGTGATGTAACCATATTGTGGACAGTAGAAGCACCTTTTGTCTAAAGGTGTTTCTTTCCTAAGAAGCAATAGTTTTTTGATGGCATCAACACAGTGATTGAAAAACACAATGATAATCCTAATAAACAGGTGAATTGTATCTTGAGGTCATACCTCAATATGTGACAAGGCAACAAACACATTTTTGTTTATGCTACAGATGTGCAAATTACCCTCAGTGGAGATTCAAAAACAGCATACTACTTTTGTGTTAAGGTATGACCAAACTGTCATGTACTTGCCTACTTCTGTTAGTCATAACTCATGTTACATTTATAGAAGAGGAAGATAGGCAATTCATAAATATATTGCTGTGTCTATGAAGCTGTTCCCTGCTGTGCTGTAGTTCACCATGAAACCACAGAGTGAGTTATAAAACTGTTTAACTCATTTACAAAACCAAAAGTCTCACATAGTGTCACATATAAAACCAAGAGTCCATGCAGGCAAAATTCATGTAAAATATTTATTCCAAAACATCAAAAATGAAATAAAACAATATTTATACAGTAAAGGTACTGTAAAACAATCCAGAGTTAAGTGCTTTCATCCCTGACCATTGGTACTTCATCAGAACCATTAAAATCAAACACATCAAGGTTTAAATAGTATCGGGTGACTCATGTGAGTCATAATAAACATCAGTCAAAGAAATATCAACCACAGTCAAATGATCTTGTTTAAATTCTAAAGAAATATATAAAAATTAAAATAAATGATTAAATTATTAAAGTATAAAAATATTAAAATAGTACACCAGCCTTCAACATACAGCACTAACCACAGTATAGAACAATATGTAAAAGTTAAAACTAAGGACATTGTTTAAAACCTAGCAGCCCAAAGTTTTAAAACAGGTAGAATGGACACCTGTTCATTTAGGCCTGGGTAAACGGAGGTATCAAGCCTCTGTTGCCAAATAAGTTCCCTATGTTCAGTTCTTTTTTCCCAAGACCCTCCCTGATTGGGTATGAGACAACTTCCAATAACCAAATTAAGTACTTGGAAAAAATGAGACAATCTTGTCTGTTTGTAAAGGGAATTGTTTAAACTGTACATCAACATAGCGTAAACGTATTCATATATTCTCTTCTGTAAACGTGTTTCGGTTTTACCAACATAAAAACAATTGCATCCAGAACAAAGTGCAATATATATCTCTACCTTTGAGCACAATTATCATCTGCAAGAGGTATGCTAAAGTCTAAATAAATTACCCAAATTAGTACATTATTGCTCCAGTACATATGTGCATTGACTATATGCCCCATATTAAGGTGCATCTTTAGTAATCCTAGTTGTGTTCATTTTAGATGGGTGCTCAAAAATGCAGAAATCCACACTCTTGCCACCTGTGCACACATTATTTTAATTGTTTTAATGGTACTTCTCAAACTGTAATACACAGGTTGAGGGCACACAGACAAAGCAGGGTGTTCATTCTGTATTCCAGTGTCACTGAATGTATTTTTTAATATTTATACAAACATGATGGGTTAACAACAAGAACCAGCTTTGCACACTGTAAAGCAGGGAAACTGTGCTGGGTGAGGCTTTCTACAGTGTATTATTGTACACAGACAGAAATGCAGAGTGCATAGCACTTACTGAAATCCAAGGAATACCTAAAAAAGCAAATCCATTTGGGCGCAGAGTGTAAAATAAACCATCTTGTGTTTTTCTTTATTGCTCAGGTGCCTGAAAAAGTGGATTAGAAGCAATGCATTGTATAAAGACACACACATTTTTCAGACATACCTATATACAACCACACATCAACAAACAGGCTCACCTGCTCACAATTTAATTCACAGAACCATACACCCATTCTCCCACACGTACAGTCTTGATTCCCTACCTAACCCCCATACTGTGACCATGTAGGTAGACACACACACACCCACACACACAGGCACATACACACACACACACACACACACACACACACACACACACACACACACACACACAGAAAAACACACCCATGCATACATAGATATACACACAGACAAACCACACACACACACACACACACACACACACACACACACACACACACACACACACACACACACACACACACACACACAACACATACACATCTTCATTGAACTTACCTGCACCAAGTGTAATCCCATAGGACTGAATGGGTGATGTTTTTTGTAATTATTACTTTTTCCTCCTAGAGTAAAATTTTGCTGTGCAGAACAGTTGGGAGCTGTCCAGAGAGCATATGGCTAATTAGCATTGCACAATGACTGCTCATTATTATTCAAAAACAAGCAAGCTTATTAGACAAATCAACCAAAGTACCAGTTGTAAATTGAGCATAGGCCAATAGAAAAAAATCTGACTAGTGAAGTATCATTGAGCAACCAGACTTTTCTATCAGCATGTTCTTACAGGATAGCAAAATATGAGAAAAATCAGGTGTGTTCTACAAAAGTAAATAATCAGAAACGTACCTGATTTTCCTTGCAGTTAGGCTGTCACTCATAAAATTTCAGTCATAAAACAGCAAATGAGATTCTCTCTTCTCCATTGCTTTCTGTGAACTGCACTAACGTACTTAATGAGTTAAAATGCTAACAGAGCTAATAAATAAAAAATATGAGTATATTGTCTGATGGCAATCCTCAGTAATGTACCAGAAAATAAAAATAAAAATGATGACCGTGTGAAAATATAAGGCAAAATCAGGAATCATTGAGAAAGAAGATTACAGTGACTTTCTTGATTGCATAAACCTCTGATTTCTTATTGTGATCAAATGAATGAAGAAATATGGACAGTGCAAAGCATCAAGTTCAGATCCCTAGAACCCCCTAGATCCTTGTAACTGCTGTTGTAGATAAATACATTAGCATTGCTTGATTTTTCCCTGGGCTCAAAGATGAAGGGCCACTGTTAGCAATGACAAAATAAAACAGTTAAGTCTGTGTAACACCTGCTGCAGTTATAGTTATTATCCAAGTTTATTTATTTATTTATTTACTTACTTAGTCAACTCTCATGAAACACCTGTATTTAGTGAGAGTAAACTGGATGGCAGTCATATTTCTTTTTTACATCCATGCTTCACTCTAGTGCATTAACATTTTTTTGGAGATTGTTTTTTCTCCAGCAAGGCATTGTCTGAAATTCTAACCATTTTCTAATTCATTTTGAAGAAGTGCAGAGAGCTTACTAAACAAGGAATGGCACAGCATAACTCAGAATGTTGTAATTTCCTTTTGTCAAGAAGTCTTTCAAATGTTTTGGTGTTTTTACTGTTTTTCTAGTTCCACACAAAGAATTAACTATTCCTCAATAATGTGTACCAGGATTTTACAGCATCCATTTGGAGAAAAAAATATTCAACTGTCTCTAGTCTGTCTTGAATGTAGATCACTTTCGTCTCTCCAACAATGTTCTGCGACTTCTTCAGACTGAAATAACAATTCAACATATACCACATTTATACACTGCAGTAGTCACATGATTACAGCATTTAGTGTTTTAACCCTTTCCTTTTTAGATACATAATGAAATCCTCACGATTATTCAACCCAGGCGGAAAGCAGGCATTTAACTTAACCTGCCATGAATATTCCAGCCACTCCAATTCCTCTTCAGGGTTTAAAAAACACTCAACTTTTTCAAGAACATCCAAAACAACAAACTTAAAATCCACCTTACAAACACCATTTTTGTAATGTTTACCTACGCATTTTTTTCATCCCGTATCTGTACAGCATATTTATGTTCATACATCCTTCTATTTAATTCTCGGATAGTCCTACCTACATAAAATGCCTTACAAGCTATACAAAATATCAAATAAATCACAAATTTAGATTTGCATGTAAACATTCCATTAATACTGATATTTTGATTGCCTAAAGTAAAGTCAACAGGAATTTAAGTGTCTGGAATATTCATGGCATTGTGAGGATTTCATTATGTATCTAAAAAGGAAAGGGTTAAAGCACTAAATGTTTTTGTAGTCATGCCACTATTATATTGTATAAATGTGGTATATGTTGAATTGTTATTTCAGTCTGAAAAAGTCTCAGAACATTGTTGGAGAGATGAAAGCGCTTACAGGAATTTCATTAAAAGTGTGTTGATTTTTCATATTTTATCGTGTTAAGTATGTTTTTTACTGTATTTGAATTTATTTGACTGTAGATCACACAATATCAAGTTGCAAGACTTTTACTGCATAAAGCATATGCAATTACCTTTACTGCAACATGTACAGAATATGTACAACTTATATTTATATGGATTTTTGCTACAGTATGCAAGGAACTCATATAGAATATCACTATGATTTTAACGAAGTCCTCTTTAAGAGATTCATTTCTTTAATGAAAAAATGTTTTTCATAGCAGAACTCTTCCAGTACAGTTTCTTTGTGTGTGCTGACAGTGACATTTTTGCAGGTTTCGCTTTTCTCATCTTATCCCCCATATGAGAGATAGGGGGTGCAGGGTTGGGCTAGCTCACCTGTTAAAAGCAATTTAAGGATCTTATTATTTGAGCTTTTTTCTCTGTTTTTGTCTTTCTGGTAAATAAATGTTAACACATACATACAAGCACACACACACACACACACACACACACACACACACACACACATATATATATATATATATATATATATATATATATATATATATAAATATATATATATATATTTATAGATATAGCTACATATATATATAAGTATGTTACACAGGCTAGCTTGTAATATAACTCAACTTGCAACTCTGTAAGGGCCTAACTCGTTAGACACAACATGTTGTGAAATAAACCAGACAAAAAATTAAGTGCAATCCATACAGTATACTCATGTGAGGGTGGCAGGCCCTCCCACACCATCCCAAATGTATATAGACCAAATCCAGACTCACACAAAGATGTAGGGAGAAGTATCTCAAAAATGAATAACTGCTGACAAGCACTTAGGAACCATACCATTAATGAGTTTGCATGGGAAACAGTCATGAGGGAGGTCACCTTAATTGAAGTGTGCTCATTGACTTGATTTCTTGCCCAATTCACACTTAGTAATCAATCAAGAAACTCACTTGCTGCTTGCATATGGGTGAACCTTCATAGATTAGTTACTAAATGAGAAATAGGATAAGTCACCCCCCCAAAAGAACATATATAATATATAAATATATATATATATATATATATATATATATATATATATATATATATATATATATATATATATATATATATATATATATATATATATATATATATATATATATATATATATATATACACACACACACACACACACACACACACACACACACACACACACACACACACACACACATCTATCTATCTATCTATATATATATATATATATATATATATATATATATATACATATATATATATGGGTCTACTATACATGGTCGACATTTCAAAATGTCGAAGACCATATGGCTGAGTCCATATGATCCACATTCGAAACGTCGGCCATCTAATAAAAAAAAAAAAAAAAAAAACACAACAATAACTTACCTTCACACTACTAGCAGGGGGCTACACACCCCTGCACACCCCCCCCGTGGGGGGGCTATGCCACCCACATGCCCCATAACTTAAATATACTAACTCCGAGATCACACTGCAGTGTTGAAGATGGAAATCTTTCCATTCCGCATTGTATGGAGATGCCGGTTCCGCATGGTCGACATTTCAAATGTTGATCATATGGTCTCAGCCATATGGTCTTCGACATTATGAAATGTCGTGAATGTGTAGGGGACCCATGTGTATATATATATATATATATATATATATATATATATATATATATATATATATATATATATATATATATATATATATATATATATATATATACACACACACACGCACATGCACACACACACACACACACACACACACACACACACACACACACACACACACACACACACATATATATATATATATATATATATATATATATAAAGTTCTGCAGTTGTAGCTCAATAATGTTATAGGTTTTGCAAATAGTTTATGACTGTCAATTATAGTATTAAAGTATAATATGTTTCTTTAAAATGGGATGGAATAGTTTCACAAAGTTTTGGATCCAGTGATTTGTACATTTGAGTTTTGTCTTTGGGACTTCCAACTATGGTGGTGAGTGACCTAGATTTTTCAGGTTGTAGAATGATTATTTGCATAGTAACTTGGCCTCTAAGTGGAGTCAAGTTTGTGTTTTGTAACAGTTTGAATAGTAGTAGACCACAATGAATCAATCTTCTTTTGAACTTCTTTTAAGTGTGTATTTTTCTTGTATATACTGAAATATAATGACAAGTTAACAAATACTCAGAGCATTGTACTTGCTTTTTGTAACTATTGCAATTATCATATTACTGTATAACCTTTATTTTATTTGTAACTCTGCATCTACTTCTTGTAACTCATTTAATTTCATATCTCTGTATAATTTTTGATTGTTCAAAGTTTGCATATCTCTGTCATTGGAGCTTTACTCCCCATGCCTCCACTGGTAGGATTCAGTTTTTTATTGAAATATACCAATAATAAACACATTTTCGTACTGGAAAAAATAGTAAAAGCAGTGCAATGCAGCTACTAAAACAGAATTCAAAGACAAGCCCTGGGATTCAATAAAGCTTACACAGACCCCAGGATTCATGAAGCTCGGCGCAAGGCCGGTGTAAGACTTGCGCCGGCCGTGCAGCATATATATGGAGTAGTAGCGCCATATGCATATTAATGAAGGCGTGCAGCCGCCACAGCCACGTGCATAGGAAATGTGCGCTAGTGCATGGGGTGTAACGATGTTGCGGAGGGAGGCGTGTCAATGTCGGCTGTCGATGAGAAACCTAAACTGCTGAATATTATAGTCCGCCTGCAGTAATAATCGCACCTATTAGTGTCTGTGGAGACTGAAACATATACAAAGCATTCAAGATAGTCCCTGCGAACAGAAAATGAACAAGCAAACACAAATGCATGATAGAGAATAACAGGTCCCTACCCTTTAACAAATGACAGAAAAAAACGTGTGCCCGTAGTCCAACGTAGTGTTGATAGCTATACCATGTGGAAGTGAAACATATCATATGCTAGGGCGCCGTCAGGAGGTACGTCCAGCCCAATGGAGGGGGTCACCAGCTGACCCATAATGTGAGGGAGGGTACATAGCTGTGCAGATGTGTCCATAACAAAATACATGAGGAGAAATGTAGATATATGTAGTGACTGTATGTCTGAATCATATCCCACAAGGGATGTAATAGTCACATACAAAAGGTATGTCTGTATCCCACATAACAAATGTGATAGGGAATAGAATACACATGTAAACAAATCAGGAGCATAGAAACAGCTACAACAATAAGGACACATGTAGGCCGAAAGGAACAGTATGACCCGTACCATCGACTAAGAATACCACCTGTCCCACTTTGTGAGTGACAGAACCTCTGTGGCCAGATGTGTCCTGACAGAAGCATGTAAACATGGCAAATGTGCAGAGATTATAGGACATAATTATCCCTCAGACGTCATGTAATAGTGGCATTAAACAGTTGTTCTCCACACGTATATTACATAAATGTCATAAGAAAAAGAATAAGCCACCGAAATGCTACAAGACTAAAGCTGAGATACAGGCAAGAGTTGTAAGTTCTATCTGCCAAACTGACCATGGGTATGTGTTGGCGTGTAAAATGTGTTGTGTCCACCGCAAATGTTACATTGTGGACAATTGAAAAGGTGGAAACAGTACCGTAGACTGTGGGGAGGCATTGTCCACAACAGTCGGATATGTGGAAGGAATAGCATGGACAGTGGAAAAGGTGCCATCCCCCCAATGAGTACAACAGGTCTGCATAACCCGGGAGTCATCGGTAGAAGCCAAACTAGTATGTGACACAGCCGAACGGGTAGTACCCGGGTATACCAACTAAGTAATGAAAGTGAAGTATGGGCGTGTACCTATGTGTGTGAGGTATAACACGTGGGAAGCAAACATGGCAGGGTAGTCCACACAACCATAAAGGTACCCGACACCTGTAGGGCAGTCAATGTGCTACTCTGGCCGTGTCATGGCCCAGCAACAAAAGTAGTGAGCTATCGGATGCGAGTAATTTGCATGTGAGGGGTGGATGGGTAATGGTAAAACCCGCAAAGGCGATACTGTGTCGTATGCAGAAAAGGTGAACCAGAGGTATAGGAGGGGGCAGCGGGTGAAGTGGACATAAACACAAACACATGGAGAAACAGCTGCAAGACAAGCAGACAGGCCATAGTGTAGAACACAATCCCACAAACAAATGTATCATGTAAATGTGCGATCAAAATGTATAGATATGTCACCGTCACATACCCACAGGTTGGTCCTGATGGAACTGGCCATAACAAATGCAACACACCTGGCTGCATAATGGGCTACCCAGCATACCCTCCACATCACACAACCCACCCCCGTAACAGAACATCCACCAAATCCACCAGTACGTGGCCCACTGGTTCGTTGCAGACACAGCTACACATACCGACCCCTACGCATATGTAGTAGGTATTGTCACCCTAGGCAGTGTCAGGATATCAAACCATGTATTCCCTGCATGTTAAACCCCCTGCACATTTTCATAAAGCCAAAATACATTTCAATATTGTTTTTGTGTGGAATGGTCCAATGTCTGGAATATCCCTTATGGGATAAGCAACCTGTGGAAATAGTAGAATGGGTATGACAACAAGATGTCCAATCCTGTAGATATCTGGACACAAGTCAGAATGTGAAGTAGAGGTCCAAGACACTGTCCAGACCTCAGTGGTCATGCATAACCTAGTACCCAGGATAAAACACCTTCCCGTGACGCACGTGTCCCCACACAAATATGCAGGAGAATATATTGCACACTCGCATAGTGGCAAATGGCAGAAGGGTGAGGAAGACACCCGACATTAACAGGATAACCCTGATGAAGTGTGAGGGATACCTAGTGTGTGCCGGCGTGACCAACCATACCTGACAACTTGTGTGAGCTAGATATCTGGACAGAGCCGTGAATACAAGTGAGACAAAGGTACAACAGCAGGTACAATATGCAAAGATAGCTGTTAGAAGTTATTCATGTATGTGCAGTCTGAGTACCCGGGAAGTCCACTGGGCGAAGAAGTGCCCAGTAACAGCGGAGGCCTGGGTAGAAAAGCTCCACAAGCAATACAAGGAAATAAAGGCTACACAATGTTAAATGTAGAATACAAGAGTAAAAGGCATACAGTCAGGAAATACACATGTATAAAATGTGCATAATAAGACAGTGCAAATCCAGAGTTTTGTAGTGGTAATACAGAAATTTACAACAATGACATACTTGGAGTTAAGTGAGTGTCAGCTAAGTCTGGTTAAGCTGGAGGGTAGAGAGGAGCAGGAGTATGGAGAGCTCAAAGGAGTGAGATCCCTAGAATGTATAACAGGTGCAAGCAGGAATATATCCATGTGGATGGATAAACATGGACATATCATAGAATGAAATTTTGCACAATGGCATTGTCCAGAGTATGAAGTCTGAAACTCAACTGTCTGCCAGCACACCCCGACTTCTGTCTCTAATGCTGAGCTACTGCTGTGCCAGAACACAACAGCGTATTACAGAGGTCCGTACCATATCACTCAACTGTCCAGATATTCGCAGAATGACCAGAGTGTTGGCTCATATTGTTGTGTGCCTCCGACAACCTGCGTCTGTCCGGTAAATAGGTGTGGATTGATGTCACAAAATAAAGAGGATTAAGTATAACACTCCACATCCTGCAGAAGAGTCATGATAATGCAAAACCTAGTATTCTATCAACGTTATAAGCTTGTAAGGAAACTAGTTAAAATGTGTCCCTCTTACTCTCCCCATCATGTAGGGTTTGCGCAGATTTGTTGCTCAAAGAGGTTGAGAGGTATGGTCCATACATATGTACAGTAACAACCCATGACATTTGAGTAATGTACAACTGCATACCTGTAGTCACATCATGTCCAAGAAAATAATCCCCATATGAATGAATACAGGTAATAGTCAAATGTGAATGGTAAACACCCACCCCTCACCGTGGAGTATGGACCGTAACAACCCCACCCATAATATGTACAGCCAACAGAATAAGCTCCTGATAGGTGCCCAAACACGTGTCTATAAATGCAGGTAAAATGTTCATAATAGGGAGAAGCTCCCTGTCAACATGCTTCATCTGACATTTGAACTCGGCCAGGGAAGTTTCGTTCACCAGGCGGACAAGCCTATACCCAGATCACTACATGAACACCCTGACAATCAGAAACATGTATGTGATACGACTATATGCCCTGATGTTCTGCATATCCTCGGAGTGATTAACAATGCAGCTGGGGTCCACAGCAGTAGGCAATAGTGAATGTGTAATATGTAGTACCGCGTTTCTCACAGCAGGGGAATGGATGCCTGTGTTGTAAGTGAAGAGGTGAGGCGTATGTTGATGTAGCAAAGTACTATGGGTATGCATATCAATGCGGCAGAACAGCAACAGAATACTGTTTCCGGCATCCGTCCAATGTGAATGCAGTCCCGGTTGACCTATGACCACTGCAGATATCCCTGTAAAGTGTAATGAATGCGTTCGTGCTGTACATACAGTTAAATACGTAAAGGTGAACCGTGTGTTTCACACCAGTCCATAAACCAGACTACAGATATGTAAGTGTTATGGTCAGAAGTATGAAAGGCCGCGCAAGCACACATATGTATTAAACAGATGTAACCCACAACATGTATATGCAAGTGCGCCTGTGCATGAGTGATCCGCTCACAGCATAGTAAATGAATGCTGTTTCCCCCACGTTATATATACATGGCTCAAACCTGTTAACCCCGTAAAGTATGAAACTGGACAAAGCCATGCAAACTACTGGTACAAATAGGGACAATCCCCAGATATTTGCCAGAACAAACATAGAAAGTGGATAGAATAACGGGTGTGTCAGTAGCATGGATTCTCTGAAGGGTATGCAGTCATAACCTGAACTGCTTGCCAGTATTTCCCAATGTAAGTCTTTAACGAAATGCCACTAAATTGCCAGATAGACACAAGGTTATGAAAAACACACCAAAGATAAGAGGCAACCAGCTGTACATTCTGCGACAATCTGTACAGTGGAAAGGTATGGTATGGATATGGATATATGTGTATACACATAATCAACAGACGTAAACCAAAGCAAATTATGAAATGAGGACTGTACATGTATATATGTATACACAACAAACATATGTCCCGTAGATATGACATATGTACATAAATAGGCCACAGCATAGCTATTATGGGTAGACAAACAGACATGCACGAAAGGTGAATAAACCGCTGCTTTCCAAACCATTGGCCAGAAAGTGACAGTCTGGCAAGTTCAACACTTTAAACATGAATATAGGTGTCCATTGCAGGACCCCAAAAATTGATCCATGCGTAGTGTCAACCATCATTGACTCAAACGAAGTGACCTCAGCAAATACAATATAGCTGTACATGCAACAGTAGCAGGTGCAAGGGTAATAACACGTGTCGATAGAATGTATGACGTACGAACTGATATCCGGAGAGTGGGGAGTGCTTATAAGTGTCTCCACACTTTAGTACCACTCACATTGAACATCTGTAATGGGTACTGTGGAGGGGTGTCAGGTATGGGAATCATGGGTATGCAGAAATGGGCCTAGGTGTTGTTTGGCACAGACTTATTAGGTCCACCCCGTGGGAGTGATGTGGGTATAGCACACGCCTATATTCTCAATAATGGGGCAAACCATCCACTGGATATTGCGTAAACCATTGTGGGAATATGCAGGGACCTATATCAGTGTCATGTAGGCGATTATCATGGATGGACATGCGTACGACCAAGATGGTAACCATACCTGGCAAACTGTCAGAATAAGACAGCTGCACTAAGGCATAGTGCATGAAATACAAATAGGGACTATATTAGATATACCCCAGACAAAGTCAGAACGTTGATAGAATACTGGCGTAGTCAAGAATACGAATGTTATGAGTGTTACTAATCATGACATAGAAATGTCAGTCACTATTATCTAACCGCACAGTTCATAATGCCTTGCCAGTAATTTACCAGAAAGGCACATTATTATGACAAATGTAACAAGAGCAAAGGTCAAACGTCAGGGCGTCTACCCATAATGTGTACAGGTGAGAGGTATGAAGGTAACCTGTCCAAAATACATGTACAGAACTAGTGATATTAGGTGGACAGGTGAGAAGAAAGACGTCAGGACAAATGACAAAACATGTACAAGTCATAAGCATGTACTTCGACAAATGTGAATGACAGTGTATGCCCTGTGAAAGTCAATGTGGAAGGTTAATAGACTCAAAAGAAATGTGTCCCTTAGGGTGTCATGCAGTGTCACCGTTACAATGTCCAGTCCCCCATACTTGTACGTGAGCTCTGCCACTGACGGAAAGCACAAATACCGGCGTACACATAAGGTACATGATAGAATAATTAGTGTGGATAATCACCTGTTGGCCTTTGTGAGGAATACAACCCTCTGGGTGGGTGTGTCCTGCAATATCAATGTAATGGCATCTGGCCTGTGATGCCGCCATACAGTGTGTGTATTGGTGTCAGAAAATTGATATCTTGTATCAGACACATACTCTGCAACTATACAGATTTACGCAGAATGTGCAGAGTTTTGCCTCATATGTTTGGTGTGTTCCTCTTAAAATCAGTACCATTCTGGCAAATTCCTGAGAACTGACGTCATTAAATAATGACAAACATGTGAGTTTAAGACACCAAATCTGTCAGAAAAGTCATACTAATGCAAAATCTATTATTGTGTCAACTATCTACGTTTGTAAGAGCAATATTTAAATTCTGCCCCTATCTGTCCCACTATCAGTTAAGGCTTTGTCTAGATGTTTGCTCTAGGAGGTTGAGTGGTATGATCAGAAACAGATACATGTGTGAGGAAACAGCATTATCGACTGCAAGATAACTCAGAAGGTATTAAAAGCGCTGCAGTAGGACGTTCAGTACTGTCCGCAGTTATGTGATGACATGTAAAATGAAACAGCAGTCTACATGAAGTACCTATAGGGCTGTCACCTTTACAAATGATGATAGTGGGACATACCCACAGCCATGCACACAGCACAAATAGACATACACACAGCAAAACTAGGCCATGATACATGAAGCCTCCAGCGTGTACGAGTACAGTGAGAGTACAGCAAGGATAGATGTCTGCCAAGCTATACAGCAAATGCCTGTAAGGGCGTGTAACACCGCCCATAACACAAACGTTGCACGGACAATGTTGGGATTTGCAACATACCCCATTGGTATGTGAAAGCTATGCAAATATGCGATACATGAAACAGTCAGCTGTCCATGCAAGAGCAGAGTTACGTGCAGAAATTATATATATATATATATATATATATATATATATATATATATATATATATATATATATATATGTATATGTATATATATATATATATATATATGCATATATATAGATACAGACATACACGCACAGACACACACACACACACACACACACACACACACACACACACACACACACACACACAAAAGCGGCAGGGATGTGAGCAGAACACGAATGTAACCACTGTATCACACAACAGCATTACGCAGTGACAGAGCATGCAACTGTGATTAGTAGATCACGGCAATCACACAGGCATACGTCTAGCCTGTAGACAGTGGCATCAAAGGCAAAGACGCCGCACAGATGTTATGGTGAGTGAATACTGTAAAAGCAATGTACTGTTTTCATGCAGCTGGAGACACACACACACACTTAGCAGAGCTAGGAGTTGAACATACACCTAACTACCCTATCACACTACAGCATGACGCATTTACAGAATGCACTACCGAGATTACTAAACACAGCAGTCTCACAGGCATTCTTCTAGGCGCGTGTCGATATCCGCAAAGGCAAAGACGTCAGCAGGATATATCTGTGATGTGAAGCCTCTAAAAGCATAACCTGAGTCCCCAGGCAGATGGGAGCATGTGCACACACACACACACACACACACACACACACACACACACACACACACACACACACACACACTTGGCAGGGCTGGGAGTTGAACATACACCTAACTACCCTATCACACTACAGCATGACGCATTTACAGAACGTGCTACTGAGATTACTAAACACAGTAGTCCCACAGGCATTCTTCTATGCGCGTGTCGACATCCGCAAAGGCAAAGACGTCAGCAGGATATATCTGTGGTGTGAAGCATCTAAAAGCATAACCTGAGTCCCCAGGCAGACAGGAGCATGCACACACACATACACACACACACACACACACACACACACACACACACACACACACACACACACACACTTGGCAGGGCCACGTCCACATGGCCTGCTGTATCCTGGTGTGGACAGCGCAGCACCAGCTGCACTGCTACTGCTACTGGCACTATGGGAGTGGGCATGTGAGGTGGTACGCTCATGTCAACCTACACTAGGTGGTGTTGCCGGCCTACGTCCATGTGGCCTACGCCTCACTCCTACCAGATGTTCCAGCACAGACAGCTCACACTCGCGGATTGCCATGCCATGGTCAAGGATTCCGACCATGTCACCCAATCACCTATCCAGAACATCAGCAATCTGCTGTTGAGCATTTGCTAATGCCTGGATGTTGTCATTTAGGGTACGGATAGCAGCCCTCTGCAGCCTCTGTCCTTCTCTGTTCTGCCGTTCAGCACGTGCCTGTGCCGCCATTACAGTCTGGAACATGCATCTGGTGATACCAGTTGCTGCGCTCTGTCCTGCAGGTGCATGTCTGCCAGAGGTCCTCCTATGAGCAGCACCGGCCACATGCCTGTGTGGCACATCTGCAGTCATTACACTGACACCATGGTGTGTAGACACACCTTCTGTAGCCACCACACATTCCTGTTCCATGCTAACAGATGCTGACTGTCCTTCTTCTATGGCCACTGGTGATGCGGTATGTGTTGGCAGCAGAACTGTATGCGGGGAAGAGGGGGGCATAGCTGGGATGGTAACCATTGGCACAGATTCAGCCCCTGACAACCCTGCCTGTACCTCATGCATATGTTCATCACCGCTAGTATCTGTGGGGACACTAACATCAGATGGACCGCAGGAGGGTAACGCACCTACATTACCTGTGAATGCAAAGAAATACTGTAAAGTACAATAGACACAGACACACACAGAGACAGACAGACACAGACACACAGACACACAGACACACACACAGACACACACAGACACACACACACACACACACACACACACACACACACACACACACACACACACACACACACACACACACACACACACACACACACATACAGACACACCATGCATGTGATTTGACAGATGGCATGCAGCATGCCTGTGATACAGCAGAGGGCATGCAGCTCAGACATTAATAGTGTTAGTAAGCATACCTCCCTGGGGTGCACACTACAGCAAGCAGGTGTCATATCAGTAGCCATGCAGTTCACACAATCATGGTAGTATGCATGCATCCCCGTGATACACCATGTGGCCCAGAACGGGATAACAGCACACATGGCTGATGTGACCTTGACATGTAATCTGCTGACATGTGCATTAACATGCATACATGTCTGACACAATGGTGTCCTGACACATGTACAGCATCATAATGAGCTTCACATTGCAGTGTTGTCTGTATGCCCTACAGATAGAATGCATGTTTAGCAAATGTGCATGAGCATGGGAGGGTAGTGTGAGCCATCTACATTGCTATACAGTGTGAAGTACAGACACTGTGCCATTGCATGGCATCATGAGGCATCTATGTTGCTGTAGAATGCATAATATGTACACATTGCGTAGTCATAACTGCATGCTGTAACACAGTCATGATGTTCAATAGATCTTATATGGTAGACTTCAGTGACACCTCCAGTAGCTGTGCACAGGCTTTTAGGATGTCCAGTGTACCACATCAACTGTATAATCAGTCAACTAAGGCTATAATTGGACCATGTGTGGACAATGTGCAACAGGGTGTATACATATCCCATCTACTGTGTGGCTACATGTCTCTGACCATCCTCCATTGCCATGTGTGCACATGTGTTGGCTAAATGTGTGTGATGGCCATCTATCTCACATGTCTGTGTTGTCCCATATGACATACACCCATAGATGTCAGATATGTCACAATCCACAGGGCTATGCAGACAATGGGTTGTATGTTTGGTATGTGGGGTATAGATCATGCGATAGGGTGACAATATTGCAGACAGAACACTACGTGTCTGGGACATGTCAGGTGGCACATCACAATGTGTGCACCCAATGCAGGGGCATATGACACAATGGTGACACCTGTGGGCTGCCCATATCACAGCTCACTGTGTGGTACTGTGTGCGTACCACACATGTTGTTCCAATGCATACTACATATGCCTCCATTGTAGAACACCTCGACCGTTGTATGCACAGCTGACCACACATGTCGCAATGACAAGTACTGTGGTTTCAAGTCGGTGTATCATTTCATTTGTATATATTACACATGGGTGGCCTGTGTAAATGATGGGTGATGCGACCTGTATATCGTGACTGGAACAAACATCAAGTTTGGAAGTGTTAACTGACCACATGGCAAATCGATCTACACTGTAACATGCCTGATACTGATGACAGTCTCACCTGCAACAGACTCATGTCTGTGCGGCACACCAGAGGTACCTTTATAGGGGTGACACAGCAGTATGAACATTATCCATGACTGTATGACAGCCACAGGGTGCACTATGCATGTTAACAGATTCACCTGTGTAATAGCATATAGTATGCACATGTGTGCATACACAGAATAGCATACTGTAGTATGCAGCATGTGTGTCCACATACCTTGCATATGTTGTTACTTTACATTATGTACAGTGACACATGCAACTAAATGGGATATAATAGCCATATGTGCAGTACTGACTTACCAGGCAACTCCAGGCTCATTGGTTGGGAGACACCCACCTCCACGATGGGAGCTAGTATTTGTGGATGCTGTTCCCTGGGTGTCCCCAGACTGGCCAGTAGCTCCTCGGTGTGTGTGAGTGGGGGCTGGGTTGGTGACCCACCACCTGTTCCACCTTGTTCCCTGGCGATTGCAGTGCCATGCTGTTTTGCATGTCATATCAAGTCCGTGCAGTGTCTGAGCACCTGCTGGTAGGTGCGGTTATGGCCACCTACATCGTTCACCCTCCTGCGTAGATCCTGCCACAGGTCATCCCGCTGCTGGCCATGCGATCGCATGTACGAACACATTTATGCCATTAATAATGGAAACGAAAATAATGCCCTAGCCAAACATACAATTGACCATCAAGGGCATAGTTTTTCGTTTATGGCAATTGACCAAACTAAACCATCTATTAGAAAGGGTCCCATTACATTATTATTGGAAATCTTGGAGTTAGAGTGGCAATTCAGGACAGACGCTTTTCACTTTCCAGGATTAAATGATAATTGTAATATTTTGCCAGTCTTGAAATTGAGAAGCTATTTACGTTGAATAGTTTTAACTTAGTTTCTTGTGTTTTTTTATAATACCTACACCTGGAACATTCGTTCTTCCTGTTTAATATCAACTTTGAATGTCGCCCTTTCCCTCTTAATTAAGCTTTTCTTTTATGTCCTTCTTTTATGCTTTTACAACTTTATAAGTGCTGATTATATATATATATTTTTTCTATTTATGTATGGATTATAGTTTCAATTAACCCAATTTCTTAGGTAAATTTTTCATTAGATGGTCCCATACTAATGAAGTTATCCATTTTTCTTGTATATTTTACTGAGACGTAATTGAAAGTTTTTGAAATACTTGCACATAATATTCTATTATTATGCATATAGTTTTATGGTTGTAACTTGACACAGTTTTTATTATTATATTTGTTTTCAAATGATATCATGTTGTTTTAACATATTTACCTCTCATGTTTAATATATTGCTGGTTTATGATAGGATGTAGAAACAGTTTTTTATGGCATTCCACTGACATCACTTCCTTTCACGGAGTATAAAAGTTGTACATTGTATTGATTTTAAATATTCTCTGAGGAAGCCAAGCTAGTAAGCAAGGTGAAAACGTTATTTAATAAATTTGCGTTAAGAAAAACTATTTTTTGGCCTTTTGTAGCAGTTTTACTACTGCTTTTGTTCGTTTGCTGGAGCAAGGTTTCCGTGGTACTTTTGTTTCGTACCTTGTTTGTTGCTTCTTGGTGTCTTACACCATGCTGTGGCACATGGCTGAACAACAAGTCATAGTTCTCATGGAGCTGTGGGATGAGGACATCATCCTCCTGGCGGCTGTATGCTGGAAGGCGTGTATGGGGCATTATCTGTAAGACATAATGATGGTGACAGGTCACAGTTTCAGAGATGTACAGAGATACTGCTGCACATACATTTCTATGACATCTACTACATCTGCACAGTTATCTTTGCAAAGCATCATGACACTGACATGACTGACGTGTTTGTGTCACACACATGTCACACCCATTATGTATTTGTTATAATCACCATATATGTGTGCCATCTCATTACAGTGTTCATACTCCATGTGAATGCTGTCTTGCTGTGGGCATGTCTATTTGCCTGCACTTGTGTTCTTACCTATCTGCATGTCTGAATGTGTCCATGGTAATGCTGTTGACCTTGATGCTGTGTATATGTCACATATCAACACAGACACAGCCGTAATGGACTTGAGCAGTGACAATGCACACATACGCATGGACACCTGTACATGCATGTGTTTTGCCATATACATCTACACAGCACTGTACAACATGTTCAACATCCTGCCATCGATCGCCTGTGTTGCACATGTGATAGACATGCATGGCCATTACCCCTTAAAGGTGGTATGTGATCCAATATTGGCCACCACAGTGCTGTATATGCCTGTCCAGTGATCTCCGTGCTCATGGATGGCGCCCTGACATGACATTAGTACCTCATATGACTACCTAAGGGACCTGGAGATGTCACCAAGTCGGGGGGGGGTGCACTGCACAGCATCATCCCTTACACAGTGTCCATAATGTTGACCACAGCCTAGGTAGTTAATGGGTACAGGGATGTTCACCTAGCAGTGACAATGCTGGTATCATCCATCAGACTGTGCACATAAGTCACACACCTCACCCACACAGCCCATTCTATATGTTGTTCACTACACTGACACAGCTATACTCATAGGTCATGGCCATTCACAGCCTTACATACACAGATGCCTAACATTTGTCTGTGTGGTATGGGCTACAATGAGGGTGGAGTACAGCACATTAACCCTGCTCTACTGTAGCTGGCACTGGTGTGATATGCACATGTCACTCTTGCACCTTTTGTAGTTGTGAGTCTGTCAACAGGCCACTGGTGGAACACTCCTGTGACATACAAAGGTATTTGTAATCAAACATCCATGCTGTCTTGTACATCTGTACTGCTAACATCTACAGTGATAATGGTTCATGGACATGCACACCATACTCAACAGGGTTATAGTGCGGTGCCACCCATAATGACTGTCATCACCACTTGTGGGTTGATATTATCCAACACCCTAACTGTATTGTATGGTCATGCTAGGCACTTGTTCAGAACTTGGGAGCATGTCATGAGCTACTGATTAATATAGCACCCATTCCACACCATTTCCCACAGGTACACTGTCTGTCCTACACTTCCCAGCTTGCTTATGGTACAACAGCTGTTGTACACATGTAACGCACATATCCTTTGGGACATGGTTGTATATACAGGCATGTCCAACTGTCACATACCAGTGCTACTGCCTGTCTATATGATGGATATGTCGTACATGTGGCAATAGAGCAATTGTCTCATGTACACATCCAATACTCACCTCCCAACATACGACACTACAGCTTGTGGGGGATGCACTGCTGCAGCCGTGCTGGAGGCATAGCTCTCAAGTGTACCTCATTACGAGGAACGTACCTCATTTGGGGTCTTAAAAAGTGCATGTTCCTCAAGGTTCCACATTGAAAGGGTCTGTCACACATTCATTGTTGGAAATTGTTTAACTGTTAGCCATGGCTAAATAGATGGGCATCATATTAATTCATTAGAATATCTTTTTTATACGTAAAACCAGCCTATTTTAGCCATCATATGCCCTTCCTAGTTGAAGCTGTTAGTAAGCCAGTAGTAAATGTTCCATGTTTTGCCCATTTGTCACACATTATGAGGGCTAATGTTCCTCATTTTGGGGACAGGAGGTTGACATCTATGGCTGGGGGTAATGCTGTCAACAACCCTGACTGCACCTGACAGTCATGTGGGGATGTGTAACATTCGCAACACACCCCACCCATCACATAGTCAAACATGATCTCCACCACAGGCCACACCTACGAGGACAACTTGTGCAGTATGTCCCCATACTCTGTGTAGGCACCAGAGGTAGCCCCCATCATGGAAAACAACATCACCAACTTATAGCCCACAGACTCATGTGTGCCCATCACATACAGCCAATAGGGAGTTATAACATTCACAACACACCAGTCATAGGTGACTCTGTAGGGAGTCACACTGCAGTTCCACACAGCAGGCTAAACAAGGCAATAGTTGCTTACATCTTGCTGTCGGGTACCTGGTTCTGCAACATAACCTATGCACCCACGCCACACCTCACCAGGTACGATGTGACTGTCATTCTCCATGTTAGTGTGACTGCCCTGAGATGCCACTTCACAGACTATGTGTGCAGGGACATGCAATAGCTCACCAGTCTTATAGCCCTGAGGATGTGGGCCAAGCCCTGGGGAGCATTATGCATTTGTCCGGACACTATACCACTGTACAATGACTGACTGTGTCACTTCAACAGTTGCCTATGCTCCTATTGTCATTCCACAGGCATCTGGTATCTGTCCGCTTTGACTGACCTGGTCAAACACAATGCTGTGGCACAGATGACTTGCACCTGTCAGCCCTGGGAGTACAGCTCACATGTAAGGCTCTTGCTGCTTCTATACTGCCTGTCTTGCACAGTTTCCAATAACAGTCACTGGCAGAACGGGAACTGTCAAGCATGACATGGGGTCATGTGACACAATGCATGCATCTTCCTCTGTGATGCACGCAGGCAAGGCACACCTTATAATGCACCACTCCAATATCTCTGCAGTGACTGGGACCTGCCTCTAGGCTCTGCAGAGCACACCTGCAATGACAGGTTATAGACAGACAATACCTTTCAGGCACATCCCTGCACCTGCACACCCACAGCTGAGGGGTTCCCATATCCCACTATGTTGTGCACACATCCTGGCTAGTTACTTAGCACAATGCATCAGAGGTGCTCCACGTGCAACTAACTGTGCCCGGGACCGCTATACACATTGTAACAAGCTACAAATTCAACATCATACCCCACGGTTAACATACCTCATTTGTTGGTATATTGGACAGTGGGGCTCAGACAGCTACTACTGATGTGTGACTGACACTACCCCACACTTAACTGGGATAGCCACTCATGTACCGACACATCCATGAGTCATAACCTCCACTCTGCTGGATCAACCCATACACACCACCTCCAAGACCAAAATTAACCTTGACATGAACACTACCACCATGTGACTGGTGTTACACACCTGGGGTTATCCTCTCATTGGTGGATTCTGAACATATGCTAATCAACTTGTTAGACACATCCCAGCACCACACCCATCACAGCATACACAGTACATGAGTACTACAACACCTACTACAGACGTCTTCTAACAGTGGTTGTTAATGTCATGACACCCATGCAGATGGACGATGCACATACAAATGCTGAAACATACCCCAGTGCACTTCATTAGCATGTACACAACTGCATCAATCATGCTATTCCACACAGATCCATGATGGTACACACCAGATAACAGACGCCACTCTGGTGGTCATGTTCCATGGACATATGATGTACAACAACAGGTGTAGGCTGTTGCACAGTGGTGTACATTCCCATGGGTGGGGTAGCTCACTGGTCAGCCTTGGTAGGGCCACAGGATCCCTCATCACATACTCCAAGACTAGCTACGTAAACATTACTGTGACACATTCCTGGGTGTACCACCAGGCATTATGGTGGTATGTCAGTAGTCGATGGCAACACCCACATCTGCTGTCACATACAACAGTCACTTAGGAACATTACAGACCCAGGTGATGTTGGCAACATGCTGGAGGATGGATTCAATGCTAACATTACACCCTCTCACTCACTACAGGGCCACAATCCATACAGGAACATTGTGATGTCCCTGCGGTCACACCTACACAGTACTAACCTGCACTCTATATGTCCTGAGACACTGGCCCCATGTCACCTTCCAACGTCCCAGGCTGTGATGTCCCCAAACCTCTGAATGACATGTCTCCCCACTAGGCCACCATATTCAGTAATAGCCATGTTTCAGACATTGTAGCCCCTTAATGGCACACAGCAGCATTTATCACACTACACACAGGTGGCACCACAATGCACGAGTGGGACTATAGTCCTACACACCTGACTGGACTGTTCTGCATGGCTATGGGGCACATCATCAAGGACATCATTCACAAAGACATTGTTGGGCTCCCATCCTTTGATGTCACCTGGGTTGGGCTTGTTAGGGCCAGAGCATGGCCCCTACACCTGGTGGGCTCCTTTCATACAGTTACCAGGGCAGTTGCTGATGGTACGGGAGTCCACACATCCTACATTGTCCTCTCATTGCCTTTCAGCACCATTCTCCATTCTGGTATTGACAACATACACATCCACCTGCACATCGTACCCTATGTCTCAGGATGTTATGAAATGTGGCTCATGGTCAGGACACACACAGTGAGGCCAGCATACCATAGTACCTATTGCATTTCAGTTACATTTGGCATACCACAGTCCTCAGTCATAGGGCCCCTCATGTTCAGTATATGCTTCCCTGCGGTACAGGCTAGCACAGGGGACTTTCCCTGCCTAGCTTTACAAACCCCTGCATACAAAGCACCATGATTGCTCCACCAGCTGATACTGACTCCATCCATATGGGTGTCACTGTGACAGATACCTGATATGACTATCATGGCGTCAAGGTGCATGAACATCACCTTTGCATTACACCATTCACCCACTGACTATCACATGGGTGGTAGTCCCCTACATACATATCACATTGTACAAGTTTGCAGTACACACATATGTCACACCCACTCCTGTGGTTACCGTATTGCCACTGTGGTGTGGATATCCTTCTACGTGGCCACACTTATCTGTACTGGGTGTGTAGCTGGTGCATAGGCACCCATTGTACCTCTGAACTCAAGACTTCTACACACATTCAAGGGTACACCACCCCATTTAGGGTGTACCTTACACAACAGCTACAGCTTTACATACCACAACATTAACACGCCATGACGTTTACTGAGCTCCGACAGTTTAAGTATGCGGCTGCACTACGGACACCATATCTGTACACATTTGCATACTACATACTCAGAGGTGACCTCTGCTGATCAGACAGGGCCCATGTCCACAACATTATTAATGGATATACTCCTCATACGCGACATAAGCAAAAGCCACTGTGAGCAACATGCTCATGGATATGTGCACACACGCCACAATGAGTGGGATGTGCTTGAGGGTTACATTCCCAAACCGGACACTCGCCATGCATTGGAACATGAGTCCTATGTACATCACGCAGGGACACTCAGTAGCACTGTTCATGTGATACCTCCCTTGGTGGTTAGGAGACACATGTAGGCCTGGGATCACTGCAGTGGCTGTACTGTGCAGAGGTGCAGGTGACACATGGCTCTGCTGTTCACAGGACACTACCCTAGAGAGGTGCCACTGGTGTGAACACTGTAGTTGTGCTTACACATGGACTTGCCAGACTGCATAGTACCCCACTATGCACCTGTGAAGCTATTACATGTCCTTTGTGCATGGTTACTTGGTAGCCCTTCCATTTAGATTAGCTATCATGCTATTACAATGTCCCATGCCTATAAGCCATATGTATCCTGTTATTGTACATGCCAATAGACAATACCTTTGGTATGCATGCTATACCTGTTATGCTGTGTAGAATATCTGTCATATCTACCTACAATACTATACATTACACATATTTCACATAGTATCCCATAATGCAAAGCATACTTGCACAGCGGGACCACCTTAGATATATCATTGACGTTATATGCCCATACACATGCGTGCTTTGTCAGTATATCAACATATACTATCCCCTGCTATGGCACGTACTTGTTGGACATACCCTCCCACTGACGGCAGGATGTATGACATTGTTCTGTTTAAAGCCCTCATGTAGCATCCCTTGTGGTGTCTGTGATGTGTACCTTGTGGCCCACTGCTGGATGCACAGTTTCTACAAGCGTTAGTATGCTCAGCAAGACATCACTACATAAATACCTTTTCCCACTTTATGCATTGCGGACACGTTTAATTAATGCAAATCAGGCTATACATACAGTAAATCTAATTAATACAGATCATGATATACATAACCTTACATATCGGGTGTTCTACATACCTTGTTATCATTATGGAGTTTCGACTCTATCTCTCTCACAGTGTTTCAACTGGTATTTGGTATGAGCATATGGTTTGAATGTCTGGCAAGTCATCCTTATATACGTCGATACCTGTAACATGTGGTTTCATCCCACCAATTGGTGTTCCTAGGTTCATAGGTTCATACTAGGCTATCTGCCCGAGGGCATTTACAAGCCTAGCCCATCGTTTTGTGGCTTACGCCACCCCTTTAGTATGGGGAACTATACCCATTATTTTGCTGTGCCTCTGTCGAGCAGTGACACTGAGGTTATCCCTGGGGTATATCTGTGATCTCCCATCCATTGGTCAAGATTTCTCTTGAACAAGGCCAGCGAGGTGCTCTGCCTCACATGTACCGGGATTTTGTTCCACAGCATAGGGAGTCTTTGGGTGATGAATCTATCCCTCCAGCACATCCTATTAATAGCCGTGTCAAGGTTTAAGTCTCCCGCCCTTGTGGCTCTGATGGATCTAGATTTTTTGAGGTGAAGCATATTTATCAAATCTGGGTTTGACATGGCCTTGTATGTTAGGCAAAGGTCACCTCTGAGCAAGCGGTAAGCAACTGAATAGAGCTGGAGTTCTTTCAGTCGGGCAGCATAGGACAGATTTTTGAGACCCTTTATCCTTTTGGTGAGGAACTTTTGTGGCCTCTCCAGCTGCTGCAAGTGTCGGGTCAGATACATTCGAATGGGGCATTGTACTCAATCATTGGTCTGATGAGTGATGAGTAAAGGGAGACTATGACCTCCCTTGATCTAGATGAGAATCCCTTCATGATAAGGTGGGCAATGTAGAAGGTCTTCCTAACTACTTTAGCTACATGGGTGTCGAATGACAGACTACTATCAACCTGGGTCCCCAGGTCCCTGATAACTTCTTCTGTGCTCAGTGGATTGCCACCTATTTGGTAGCTAGGGGTAACCTTGTTTTTCCCAAAGGGTATGACTATGCATTTTTTGGCATTTAACTTTAGGCCGTGGCTCTGGCACCAGTTATCCATTTCTGTGAGACCCTTCTGAAGGATATCTGTGTCAGATGTGTTTTCTACTATGGCGCCCAGTTTGCAGTCATCTGCAAACTTTGTCAGCCATAACCCTCCTGTGTTTGCTTGTACTTCGGAAAAGTAAATGCCAAACAAGAGTGGGCCCAGGACTGAGCCCTGTGGGACACCACTTGTGACAGGCTTTGAGTCTGACATGGCGCCAGCAACTCTGACCCTGTGGGTTCTGTCACTCAGCCAGTTTGCAACCCATCTTGTGATGTATGGGTTGACATTTAAGCTGATGAGTTTTTCAATGATACCCGAGTGGGGTATTGTATCGAAGGCCTTAGCCAGATCGAGGTAGGCTGTATGGACTGCCTTTCCTCATCAATGGCTTTGGTGACTGTTTTGAAAAAGTCAACCAAGTTTAAAAGGCATGATCTGCCTTTGACAAAGCCAAACTGGGTTGGATCCAAAGTCTGCAAATTCCCTATGTCTTTATTTATGAGGTCCATTATGATCCTCTCCATGGCTTTGCAGATAAGGCTTGTCAAGCTAATGGGCCGGTAATTTCAGGGTCGGTGGAGGCACCGCTTTGTGAAGTGGTACCACAGTTGCAGTGCGCCACTCCTGGACGTATCCAGAGGTAAGACTTTGATTAAACAGCTGTCCTAGCTGTGGGTTTAATTCCTCATTGAGTTCATGGAGCACACAGCCGGGGACACCATCAGGTCCCACGGATGCTGTGTTTTTGCTTTGGAGAGCAGTTCTCACTTGGGCTGGAGATGTTTGGGGGCTGCAATCGTTTGGTACAGATATCTCTCCTTTGGGGAGGGGAGAAGTTTGCACTGAACCTGTCAGCCAGTATGTTGGCAATGTCTGTAGGATCAGTAATCTTCACATCATTTTGAACTAGCTCTGAGCATATCTGGGAGTTTCCTCCCAGGTTTCTAACATAGCTAAAGAAGGCCTTATGATTGTCTTTTGAGTCTTTAGCTATTTTTCTCTCGAAATTTGCTTTGGATGATTTTATGAGAGCTCTTAGTTTTTTCCTTATAGTGATCAAGGGTGTCTTACCTTTTAAGGATTTTGCTCTATCTTGTAGTAGCTTCCTCCTTTTGTTGTAGAGTTTGTTTATGGCTGGGGTCCACCAGACTGGACGCTTGCCTTTGGTACAAAGAGTCTTTGTTTTGCTTGGGATTGCCTTATCCATGCAGTCCTGCAGGTGCTGGTAGAAGGCATTTGTAAGTGATTCAGCGGCTTGAGTACTGTTTTCCATGCTCGGGGCCTTAAAGGAGACCACACTAGTCTTTAGAAGTGTGAAGTCGGCTTTTGAGAAGTTCTTTACTGTGGTCTTTTTATTTCAGGTGGGGTGGGATGAGGACCTCCAGCGAGATTAGTTTGTGGTCTGATCTCACCAGTGAGGGTACACCTCGTGTTGAACACTGTGCTCCCATGTTCGTGATGATGAGATCAAGTATGTTATCTCCTCTTGTGGGGATGGTGACTAGTTGTTCCATGGCATTTGAGTTTATGAATTCCAGGAACTTTTGGGCTAGGGTGTTTGGGCTTGAGTAGTGTTCCCAGTCTATATTAGGGTAATTGAAGTCACCTAGTATGATGGTGTTTGGTGATACATTTATCCCTCTAGTGTTTTCAGGAAGGCCATGTGAGGTTCCTGAGTTTGTGAGGGTGGCCTGTAACATGCTACAATTTGCAGAGCAGTCTTGCCTATGGTTAATTGCACCTGGATGGTCTCCGATGCATCGCGTTGCCACCAGTCTTGAGGTGTGGGTGTCCTTGATGAATATGGATACCCCCTCCTTTCTTGGTATTGTCCGGATTTTGGGGCGAACGCATGATATGAGCTAAAACCTGATAGCGCTGGGGTGCTCTCAGGAGCCTTGAACCAGGTTTCTGTCACAGCACAGACATCGATGTTCTCCATACTGAGAAGGGCCTCGAAAAGTGCATTTTGAGATTTAGACTTCTGGCATTGAGCAGCATTACCCTTAGTTTTTTCCTTTTTGTGTTCTAGGGTGGTAGGTTTAGAATTTGAGCCTTGCCTAAAAAGGCACTATGGGGTGGCAAGAGCCTTTGCCAATATCCGGAATCCCAGGGGTGACAGGTGCAAGCCGTCCCTTGCGAAGCAGCGTGGCTTGTCCAGCATGTCATCCCAGGCAGACAGACACTGGATACCCGTTGAATGACATCAGTGTTTAAGCCAATTGTTAAAGCTGATCATCTTATCTCTGTATTGTGGCATAATTCTTGGTGAAGGTAGGATACTGCTCAAGGTCAGGGTCATACCTGCCTGGGCTACATAATCAGAGAGCTCCTCAATGTCTCTTTTCATGTAGTCCAAGGAGGTACGTCTCAGGTCGTTTACACCAGCGTGGACAATGACTGAGTAATATTTGTACCTGCTGTTGAGAGACCTGAGTGCTTGCGTTATGTGGCGGATTCTAGCGCCCGACAGGCAGCTTACTGTGACCTTCTCCTTACTCAGTCTGGTGAGCGGGACGACAGTGTGTCTGACTATGGAGTCACCAATGACTAGTGTGTCTGGCATTGTGTTTGGCCTTAAGGGCTGTGACTGTTTGACACTCTGACTGTGAGGTCTATGTGTTGCAGGTGTTGTGTTCTGAGGTGGTGGTTGTTTGGGTGTCTGCTTTGGTGGCCTCTGCTGTTTTGGTAGATTTTTGATCAGAGCCTCCAGTATGTCTTTGTGTGTTTATGTGTATGATTTGAGGTTGTAATGGTACTATGTGAGACTGGGTCTATAGTGTGTGTGGTAACCTTCTCCTCCTGACTGGTCTTGCCAGTCCTATGTTGAGAGAGCTCAGCCTCCAGTTTGGCCGTATAGTTGCATCTCTCGCATGTATTTGTGTTTTGTGGGAGGAGGAGAGGGTTGTCTGTGTACATGAGGCAATTGTAACATTGCCTCAATATTCCCAGGTTAACCAGCTGAGCAGGAGAGGACACTAGCAACTGATCCCTCGACATGCTAGAAGGAATAGACAAAAACTTTAAAAAGATTCCGGGGACGTGGGTGACCGAGAAATGGGGGTTGCCTTTTGGGGTACTATCTATGACAAGAGTGCCGTATCAAGGTAATAAGTACTGTAGGAGCAAGTGCTACGTTTAACAGATAGAGAATAGTCTACTTGGAGTCAAGTAGAGATGATCTTTTTAATTATAGGATACGCTGATTAGATCAGTAGTATAGTTCGAGGAAGGTAAATTTTAAGGGAAATTTGAAGAGTGGACTTTAGGTAGCCCGAATAGTTTAAACCTGCTTAACCGCTGCTGCCCTAGTGTGCACGGTAGCAACTCCGCTAAATCGGCTAATCAAGGCTAATGCACGCTAAAGCGTGCTTTATAGCAGGGGGCTGGAAAAGACAGGAAATGACCCAAAATGGCCAATAAACTACAAGTTACTGCCTTAAACCACTCCTCTGAGGACAAATGAAGGAGTTATGGAAATGACCCCTAGTGGCCAATAAAACTACAGTTTCAAGTCAGTAACCACCTCTCCGGGGGGCAGGGAAGCTGCTCAATGTTAATCACTGCCACTGAAGAACACAGAGACCCTCCTTCAGCCCAAGCAAAAATGGCCTCACAGAAACTTTCAAACAGTTCAGGAACAGCAAGCCTGTAACTGAACTTTTTTAACTCAGAAAAGTGGGAAAAAAGCAAGATTTTTTTTTTTTTTTTTTTACAGAGATAGCAGAGGTTCACAAGTAATATCAAGTTATAACAGTGCAGTAAATGACCCCACACAAGAGTGCTAGGTCAAGGACAGAAAATATGCAAGTTTTAAAAAAAAAAACGATTTAAAATTAAGTGCAAACAGGAAGCCTGTAACTGAACTTTTTTAACTCTCAGAAAAGTGGGAAAAAAGCAAGATTTTTTTTTTTTTTTTTTTTTTTTTTTTTTTTTGAGTTCCTGAGTGACTAATTACTTGCATATCAGCTGTGCAGCTACTACATTTGCCAATTACGTGGCAACAGTGGGGTATAATTGAATTCTTCACTTGGGCGTTGCCTATTTGCCCTACCTTCGGGGAGACGGCCTGTATTGTGTTTTGTTATATGTAATTGCAACTGCTATGCATGGAGACAAGTATACTTTGGATTCATGTCCCCCTTGGATTGTGTGTGACAGCTAGAGTATGTGGTTCAACATGTGGGTGTACCTGTCATCCCAACGTCTGATAATGGACTATTGCAAACAAAACCTGTAACATCACTGTTTGTTCCATTCTACAGCGCCTGCAATTTTGCATGACGCCTTTAATTGTGTCTCTCACATGGTATGTTGAGGGTTCTGCAGATGTTATTGACTGACTGGATGTTTGTGCTGCTATTACAGTCTGTATTGCTTTAGTTTCTAGTGTGGGGGATGTCGTTGGGTGTACATAGCATATACAGGTTTGTGGGGCTTACATTTCTACATATTCCATATATATGTGTGTGTGGGCTCCGTCCCTAATTAGAGAGCAGTTAGTAGACTTATGTTACGGGTTTGTACATTGGGCCATTGTTAATTGGTTTCTATATCATCTGCAGGTGAGGTTGATACTTATATACCTCCGGAATTGCAGCGATATATCAAGGGATACATGTAAGTGACAGCTATCCCTTGTATTTCTGTCCCAGATATTTGCAGTCATTGCGGTTGTGTTGGTAAAAGAACCTGTTTGCCATGGGTTGCCACCTTTTCATATGGTCATTGTTGGACACTTGCGGGACACACAGCGGTGTTTACAGGCCAACACGTAGCCATGGTCAGTAAACAGGTTAGCACATACTTTTATCCTCAATACATACCTATTGTGGGACTTTGGCTACTTATCATATTGCATGTAACATTTAGGTTTCTTACATACAGGCATAACTATTAAATATGACTATTACATTATATATGGGACATATTAATGTCCTAAAATCTTGGACAATTGCCCTTTGTACTGTTTTATGTCAGGACACACCTGCCAGGGTGGGGCTGTCCCTCCTACTGTGAGACAGGTGGTAACCGTATGCCTATGGCTAGCTATGCCCACACCTACCGTACTGATCTACCTCTGACATGGCACTAACAGACACATGTTGCGGACACACACACATTACAGTTACACGGAGATGCACACGGCACCCTCAACGCACACATACACAGACTACGGCACTCACAAACACAGTTGAACACAGTACCTACATGGACCGCAACACCGGCAGCAGTGACTAAATGTCCCTTCATATCATCATACTATTACTCGCGGCTGTACTGTTCCGGTACTGTGTTCTCTCGGTCTTTCAGCCTCGTGCTTATGCATGTCGGTATGTTACGCATTCCATAGTTGGCGGTATCCTATTTATTTGTACCTCCAAGGTGTTATGAATGTCATTGACCTATCTATATATATTTGCAGATATCGCTGAATCCATATATATCAACATATATCACTCCCCTTTCTATCTGTATTATATATATGCATATATGTGTATATATATATATATATATATATATATATATATATATATATATATATATATATATATATATATATATATATATCTGGCGGGGAACGTGACAGGCACACAGCACCACCATATGCTGATAGGCTCATGTACTGTTCAGGTGTTGACATTCATGTGTTCCACTAGCTGTTGTGTGTACAATGTTTGAGTGCTGCCTATGTAGGAGTCACACATTGGGCCACCTATACATTACAATTTACAGGTGGTCATGTTTGTGTGCCATCCATTTTACTGTGTGTGCAGGTGGAGAGGTGTCAGTCCATAGGGGCCTACACTGTCAGAGTATGTGCTATACGTTCCCTCTTTGCCAAGGCGTAGGCATATTGGGCACGCCTCCGTCTGCCTACTTGGGCTGGCACAGTGTGTTCATGGTCTGAATCCCTCTGTGCCTGTAATGGCCTTGGCAATTGTGGTGGGCTATGAGGGCCTTCACCATTTTGTCCCTGCTGCAGCTGCTTCCGCAGGATCATATTATGTAGCATGGCACATACTAAGGCGATGTGGGCACACGTGCCTGGAGAGTACTGCAAGGCTCCACCAGATGTATCCAAGCACCGGAACCGTGATTTCAGCATCCCAAACACACGCTCTATGATGATTCTGGTTTGTGCGTGTGCCTCATTATGGTGTTCTTGCATGGGTGTGTGTGCATTTCTGATGGGAGTCATCATCCACGGCTCCAGTGCATAGCCAGCATCCCCCACAAGATGGCCATGTGGGATGTCCTCCCTGACAAATAACTGATAGAGCTGTGAGGCATGCCAGATATGGGAGATATGGTAGCTTCCAGGGCTGCCAGCACACACATCCATGATAATGCCCTGGGCATTGCACACTACCTGGCAGTTGATGGAGTGGAATCCCTTGCGGTTTATGTAGCGCCTACCATGCTCACTGGGTGGTGACTTGATTTGTATGTGCGTGCAGTCTATCGCACCCAGTACCTCTGGGTAGTGTGCCACACAGTGGAAGTGGCGCATATTGCTGGCCAACTCCTCCTGAGTTCAGGGGAAGTATATCTGCTCATTGGCATGTGGCAACATGGCATCCAGGAACTGGCATAGTACCCTGGATGCTGATGCCTTTGAGATCCCCATTATATCTCCAGTTGGCCTTTGAAAGGTACCTGTGGCCAGTATTCACAGGCTTACACATACCTTTGTGTCCACTGGGATGGGTTCCCCTCTGTTGTTTCTGGTTCTCAGGCATGGCCAGCACAGCTCCACTATTTGCTGTAAGATGTCCCTGTCCACCCTGTAACACTCTACTATCTCCAGGTCATGTAGCCCCTGGTAGGTTACCCTTGGTCTGAACACTCTCCTTCTCCTCTGAGGCAGGCCTGCGGTGGTTGTCAGCATCATCCTCCACAACACCATCAGTCTCTAACACATGCTGATGAATCACAGCTATGGCAGCTCCCAACATGTACATTTTAAAAGTTCCCGTGTGTTTACACCTATGGTGCAGTGTTTGGGAATACACAGGTGTGTGTAGGGTGCTTTCACACTTTATACTATTGTGCTGTGAACACCGATGATGTCATAGGGTGTGTATGTACGATCGTAGCTACAGGATATCTTATGTGTTTTACTACCAGAACTACTATTGTGGTGCCTTTGGTGTTGAATTACATTTGGCTGCCGTGGATTACCTCTTGACCTTCCTTTACATTTCTGCACGTTGCACCTACCATTTTCTGGCATGCATCCAGCAGCCTACTTTCATTTGTACTTTCCTGGACCTGGCGTATCTTGCGTTATGTGTGCTTCTGCCGGGCTACTGTCGGTTTGCTTTGCTCTGCTGTGTCAGGTCTCCTATCTTTGCAATCTAGTGCCTCCCATCCTTTCTTTGCATTCCAATGCCTCCCCTATCCTGTTTTTTAGGTTTCTGCAAGCAGACTTGTCAGCTTCCGTTGACTGGCCATCGTGAATTGATTGGTGTTGATTGCAATTAGTACTCCAATTACCCTACTTCAGCATTTCCTTCTTTTCTTCCCCTGACCTTCCTGTTTGTGCTATTGTTCGTGGCGCGTTCATCTGATTACTGGGTTTCGGGCACGTGTTCATCCCCGTACACATGTGCTTTTGGGCACCATGTGTGCTCTCAGCTAAACAATTCTATACCTTCCTCCCCACCCCTGTCCTGCAGCTTTGCTTAGCAATGGACAGGCCAGATTTGCATTGCTCCAATGTGCTTACTGCTACGGTAGCACACCCCTCTGCTGATGTCATGTATCTCCTCTGAGCCACTCCTCGGTGTTATACCGCTGCGCCGTATGGTACAACCTTCATCCAGCGGGACATTTGCGATTCAGTATTATCTGCCTCATTTGCATGGCATTGACTACTAATTCATAGTTACCACGCCGGACACTATCGCAGGCCCTTAGCAACCCTTGCACCTTGGTTGTGGTGTTCCATGCCTACCATTGTGTATTATGGTGTAAACCTGATTTCTATTACGTTGCGATTTTATGTCATTTTTATATTATTTCTTTATGTTACAGTTTCCGCACACATGCCCTGCGGTTGTGCTGTGCGTTACTGTGGACATGACATTAAATGTTGTTTTTTAGGTGTTGTGCATCTTTTCTTATGCCATTGGCTGTGTATTTCGCCATTGGCATATGTTAACTTTGTGATACATGGGTCTGGCCCGCTTCCATAGCTCCGATGTTCTGTTTGGGAAAATGTAAACCGTGTTTTTTGGTTTACATTTCCGTGGGCTTACGCTACGCCTGCACCACTTCATGAATCACTATATGCCTTCATTTGCATGGTGCGACACTGCGCATGGGGTGTTTAGCATACCTAAGCCGAGGGCTGCACAGTTCTGGCGTATGCCGGTAGTGCACGTGGAATTGGATCATACCTGAATCGCTCGATGGTCATATTTGGCATTATACCGCCTACACTATGCCTGCGCCTGGCGCAAGCTTCATGAATCCCGGAGAGAGTGTATGAATAGTGCAGCCTCTCCTGAATGGAATATGGCCACTGAGCGATCCAGTAAATAAGCCTGGGGACGTGCACGAGCTTGGAAGCACTGTGCTTGCACAGCCACCACTGAATAATGCTAATGACCTCATTTGCTGGTGAAAACCATGCAATTGAGGTGAATTAGTGATTCAGTAAGCAGGCAGGCATCTGTGCAGGAATAGTGTTACCTGCAGAAATGTATTCTGCTATTAGCCGAATACATTTGTACAAAAATCAAAATGGAGGCATGATAGCTCAAATAAAAACATGTATTATAATCTTTAGGCATGTCAATTGCCATATGGAAAAGTGTTGCAAAATTATAAAAATAAAAGTTTGTTTTTTTTAGCTGTTCTTGGTCGTTTGAGCATAGGGCAGAGATGTGCAAAGGGATCGTGCCAAAAATATAAAAAAAAAAAAAAAAAGTTGAAAACGCAATTTTAAGTGAAATCTGCATTTTGCCATGATAGTCTAAATCAAAACAATACCAGGGAACAGTGGTTGCTAAGGCGAAATGCTCTGGTGTAGTGGAGTAACTAGTGCTTTAGGCAGTAGGGTATGCTAATGAGGGAAATTTACTGAATCACAGAAAGAATCTAAGTGCCAACCTGCACACAACCGTGTAGGTGCTGTAAGACAATCATGTAAGCAGGATGAGCAGCAGACATGAAAAGGGTGTGTGTCATGCTTGGTGTAATAACAGTGGAGCTCCAAATGGCAGAACAAAAGCAATTGAGTACAAATTACATATCTAGCAGGTGGAGTGCATCATAGTCAGTGAATCATACAGGCAGCATCTGCAGCACAACAATATGAACTATGCACACACCGTACAGTCTGTTTTTTCCCACAACCTCTGAACCATTGGTGTACACATGCAGGGGAATTTTAATTGAAAACATGTTAGGGAGCTGCCATTGCTTTGATCCATCAGTATATGTTAGAGACTGAGGGAGATAAGGAGGATAATGCTGACAACCAGCACAGACTGAGGATGAGGAGAACAGTGTTCAGACCCATGGTAACCTACCAGGGCTACATGATCTGGAGATAGTAGAGTGTTACAGGGTGGACAGAGACATACTGCAGCAAATCATCGAACTGTGCTGGCCTCAACTCAGACCCAGAGCTAACAGAGGGGAACCCATCTCGGTGGATACCAAGGTATATGTAGCCTTAAGAATCCTAGCTACAGGTACTTTTCAAAGACCTACTGGGGACATCATGGGAGTCACATAGGCATCTGCAACCTACTCCACCAGTTCCTAGATGCCATGCTACCAAAGGCTGGTGAGAACATTTACTTTCCCAACACCTATGAGGAGAGGACTAGCAATATGTGTCTTTTCCACCATGTAGCAGAATACCCGGTGGTACTGGGTGTGATAGACTGCGTGCACATCCACATCAAAGCACCACTCGGTGAACAGTTTAGGGTCTATATAAACCGCAAGGGCTTCCCCTCCATCAATTGCCAGGTCATGTGCAATGCCCAGGGCATTATCATGAATGTGCGTGCTGGCAGCCCTGCCCTGGAAGCTATCACAATTCCCACATCTGGCATTCATCACTGCTGTACCAAGTATTTGTCAGTGAGGGCTTCCTGTATGTCCATCTGGTGGGGGATGCTGGCTATGCCCTGGAGCCGTGGATGATGACACCCAGCAGAAATGCACACGCACACACACACGCACGCACGCACACACACACACACACACACACACACACACACACACACACACACAAACGCCATAATGAAGCACACGCACAAACCAGAATCATAGTAGAGTGTGTGGTTGGGATGCTCAAGTCATGGTTTTGCTGCCTTGACATATCTGGTGGAGCCTTGCTGTACTCTCCAACCACATGTGCACACATGTTCATAGTATGTGCCATGCTACACAATATGATCCTGTGGAAACAGCTGCAGCAGGAACAGCACAGGGAAGGGCCACACAGCCCACCAACATTGCCAAGGTCCCCACAGTCACAGAGGGACTCAGAGGAGGAAGCCCCTCAGCCTGCTCATGTAGGCAGACAGAGGCATGCCCAGTATGCCCAGGCCTTGACAAAGAAGAGGCAACACATAGCACACACACTGACACTGTAGGGACCCAGGGACTGACACCTCTCTCTGACTTGCACACACAGTAAAATGGATGACATACGCATCACATTACCTGTGACTTACCATGTATAGGCAGTGTACTGTGTGTATCCAACACAGACGGCCCTCAAGCACCATCCTCACAATTGCCGCAGACAGATGGTAAGTCTGTCTTCTTAACAATAAATGAATGGATTAGTATGTTTTGGTAGCATAACTATGGTAATGCTGCAGGAATGGGGTGGCCTACTGGGATAGCAGCAGACAACTGACAGCTATGTGGGACACCAGGAAATGTCTACACAATACTGGCTTCCCCACACTATGCAGTATCATTTAAGGTGATAAATCCCATTTCCGTATATTTAGGGGACCAACTAAGGGGGGGGGTCATAGGTCACATGCACGGATGTTACTGTGGGGATCCCATACTCACTCTCAGACTCACACAGCAAGTCAGCAGTAGAAAGCCATAAAGGAATGTCTGGCAAAGGCACACAAATGGTGACAATGATGGAATACCCCCCTACAGACTTACACAGCAATATCACAGCAGGCCTTGCAGTTGCAGTAAGACTCTTGGAAGGGTAAGACATCTGAAATTCAGTTGTATGGCATTACAGTCTAACCTGTGGTCTCTAGTGATATACCTCTATTTTCCAAGACAGGGCACAATACTATGCTAAATGGAACCAAAATATGAAGCCAATACCAGCACAGTCTGTGCAAATGTGTACTATTGACATGTGTGCCCCCCACACCATATTCACAATAGAAATGCAGTAACATGTAAGTTTGTAGTGTAATAGCAGACCACACATTGCCAGGTCTATCCCAATCAACATGATAACTTGTTGCATGCCACAATATGCAGGGGTCAATGAGCTATGCATATGTGTGGGGAATACTTGTCAGGATGTGGCCAGCAACTTCTTATGACTGTTGTCTTCTACTGGCCTAGGTACAGTACTGTGGTAGACAGGGCCATGTCCCACGAAATGCAGTGCCAACTATTTTGCATGTCAGTTACAAATATGGTGGGAGTTGTACACACTGTCTAGATGTCAATATCCATTACTGCCAGGAAGCTGGACAGGAAAAGTACAGGGGGCCACATATATGAACAGTACACAGGTTGGAGTAACCGACATAGTGCCTACCATACCGCACAACTGTACAAAACGTTTTCAGAAGTACACAGGTTTGCATCATATCTGTGGTGTCCTTATTCTGAAATAGTGGTTGTCTGGCAAATCATTGGCAAACCACAGAAGTCTAAAGTCAAAAAATATTGATGGATTGTAGTGTCTCAAACTTCATACCCAATAGAAAAATGCATGCTAATGCAAAATCTGTTATTGTAGCACCCTTCCAGGTTTGTAAGGCCAATAGTTACAATGGTCTGTATATTTAGGCCTTTGTCACCCAACTACTTATGGCTTTGTCCAGATGTCTGGCTTACATATGTAGGGAGGTATGGTGTGTAGTAGCACAGCAGTGCGTTCTGTCACTTACCATTGTCACCCCGGGGGGGGTCCACTGCCTGGCAGCCTGGGAACATATGAGTGACAGAACACACTGCCTCGCTATAGATGGCCTGCAGCAGTCTCACATGGCCTACAGGCCTCTGGCAAAGGCCCATGCCTCACCCATAGTGCCTTTGTAGGGAATGTAATGGGGTCCATACTACCAACATAACACAGTCAGCAAAATGCAAATGTAAGGTCATGCTGCTAAATGCTAGTAGCATACCTCTCAACCTTGTGTCGGAAGAAATCTGGACAAAGCCATACATAATAGTGGGATACAGGCCCAACTATAGGGACACATTTGAAATAGTGCTCTCATAATGTTAGACAGTTGATAGAATAACAGAGGGCATGTGAAGTAGCATGGATGTCTTGAAGGGTGTGAAGTCTGAAACTCTAATGTTCTGTCAGAACTCCCTGACTGCAACCTTATGTGATTTCCAACAAATGTGCTAGAAAACCACAATGTTAAGGGAAACCGAGAAGATATATGAGGCATACATCTGAATAATCTGTGAGAATTTGTACAGTTTACAGATATGGCCACACCAGGATATGATCTGTCAGATAAGAAGAATACCACACAACCAGAAGATCCCCAGCCAGCATATCACCAAGGTGCTGAACCTTTTACATGGCTTTATCAGTCAGACAGCTGGAGCCACACCGCCTGACTGGCCGGATTGTGCAAGAATGTCTAGCCTTAACCTCATAATATAGGTCTATGCATCATCCATCTTGTATGTCTCTGGTAAATAACTGTGATGATCCGATTATATATGTCAGTAGGTAGTGGCACAATACAGTACATTGTCAAACATTACATATGTCAGAAAATGTCTGCTAAAACAAACCCTGTCACACAAGCAACTCATACGTTGGTAAGAGCAATAGTTACAGTACCCCTAAATGTTTGGCCCATTGCTTCCCCATATTGGCAGCCTATCTCCATATATCTTGCACAAACAGGTTGCAAGGTATGGCTGTAGTACAACACCTTGGACTGGAGTACAACTATGCCTAGAATGGATTCCCACACTTATTACAGAAAGCCATACTGAGCATGCTCCTACACTTAGAGAAGTGAAGCCCATGACTGAAATCACATCGGAATATATATATCCCCATATTGTGCAAATGTTTTTGCATACACACAGCTATGTAAACCTAACTGTCTCCACAACAACATATCAGACAGGATCACCCACAGCCAGGTGTAGGTGGCTCATATGTAGTATATCTGCATCTGTTGTGTGTGATACACACACATATATATATGGGCAACATATTACAATATGTCAAGCATGCACACACATAGACATGGGGAAGAGAGGGACAGGCAGTGATAGAGTGAGACACAGGGAGATGCACACACAGACAGTGAGTCATATACAGGGATATCCTGAATGGCATAGAGTGATGTCCTGCTGCAGACAGTGCATACCAGTTCTAAACACTGACATGTGCCAGCATGA